>NC_138353.1:37607225-37662225 GCF_046562875.1 Panthera onca | reverse complement strand
TGTTGTTAGAGTTTGTCTAGGGCTCATTGGCAATTAAATTTTCACTGGGTCTATTTTGGGACCAGTGGTGGACATTGTCAATGCTCTAACCCCCACCCCCAGGTCCTTCTTACCTGTTCTGTGTGCCCATCTGCAATCTGTGTATCTTCTGTATTTTCCTTCAAGCTTCATACAGGACAGTCTTTGTGTAGTGAGTTGCTTTTGCCTGAAAGCAAAGAAATTAGAATTATCTGATTGTTTACAATCCCCCTACATGCAAGCAGGGATAGCTAAAAATCAATGACAGGTTGGTTCAGGACTATGAAAGCCCAGCTTCCTTTCCCAGAGTTTGGACACTCCAGAGCTCATGTAGGTTTTGGGCTGATGCTGGGACTATGTCTGAAATGTCATCTTTGTTGGGCTTCTTCCTCATGTCAAATATTCCCCATTTTTGCTTGTCCCATTTTCTCCACTATTTTACTGCTTTCTCTTAGAAGCACTTTCTTAATAAATGACCCTGATTTCTACTTTTGGGAAATCTAACCTAAGGCAAATCCCTTTAATTTTGAGAAGGAAAGACAGATCGACTCCAAGCAGTTGGCTACGGATCCCCAGAATGGATTCGTCTAAGTAGATGGGAGAAAAATGACTGCAAAATGGAGACAATAATTTTGGCAACAATAGAGGCATTATTTCAACAGTTGTATCTTTAGAGACCATATTAAATGGAATCTAGTGTTATTAAGTGTATTTAGTAGTAAACGAATGACTCCTTGGTGATATTTACAATAACAGGCATTTGGGTGTATAAGACATGATTTGTCAGACTATAAGAGGAGACATATTACTTGACAATTGTACAGGCTTAACTAAGAGAATTTTCTATTGTACTTAAAAATTAATATATATTGTCTCTGTAATTTATAAAGTATAAAGAAACTGACATTTATCCAGCATAAATTTCCTTACATACATTATCTCACTTAATTCTTATCACAACCTCTTGAAGCAATTAACATTCTCATCTGAAGATGAGGTGAATCACATGCAATACAAGAACTTACGCAGAAATACACAAGTATGGGACTGATTTACTGCAATCCACATCATGTGTACTTCAGATCCTTGTTTATTATACTAGACCACAGACTTTCAGAAAGTAGAATCACTCAAAAACAAACAAGCAAGTGGCATCAATCTTTTGCTAAGTGATTTAGTAAGTTCCTGGATGAGAGAAGATTTGTATTTTAGCTCCATCAAATTGGATGGTGCAACCTTCTCCCATCACACGAATTGCACTTCATTTAGACACAGATGTGTACATGCATTTCAGAATTCTCTTAGTATTTAGTGGTATTCAGTGTATGGGAATTTCACCCCTTCTACCTCTCCTATGCTGAAGCAAAGATTCCAGAAGGACTGGCATATAAATGATATGGTCTGTGAATATAAATTCTCACTCTCAGCTTAGAAAAGTAAAGTGATTATTATTATTTCATTAGTTATAGAAGAAGACAGAATTAGGTCCAAATCCCAACTGTGACACCTAGTTATGTGATTTTATATGAGTGAAACTTTGGATCCTGAGATTTCATTATAGGTAAAAGTAGTTGTCTACTTTTAGCCTGAGAAGAATGTAGGCTGAAGTAATACTCATTGTTAATTTCCTTTTCTCGGGAATCTCAGAAATGGTTATTAAATCATATTTATTTGTGTTTTGGGTCAAATACAAGATGAGAAGTTTCCTGGCCATGGCGACATGTCCAAGGTCACAGGGAAGTACAGAAGAAGGTAAAGGCACTTGTGCTGGAGGTATCAGCCCCATTTGAATGGTAGGTTTTATATAAGGTTTGTCTGAATCTTAGGGTATAATCTATGTGTCAGTAGTGAGCATGTTCTCATCTGTTAGAGTGATCACACGGAAGGTATAGCAACCAAGCTGCCTATTTTGGGGGGTGAGGAGTGGGAGAGAGTTTGCCCATATGTTCAAGCAATTAGGACAGATACTCAGGATCTACAATCACTTCACAAAAATAAAAGTGAGTTATCTTAGACATAGTTTCAGAGATGTAAACTACAGTAGCTATTTTACAGAGATGAAGTCTAACACATAAGAAAGGAACAAAACAAAACAAAACTCTGTTTCTTTGACTGTCCACTGAATAAAGGCCAGATGTGACAACGAGGCACAGGACATTCTTTCAACTTGAAGTAAAAACATTGTGTGTGTTTTCTGGATTTGTTTGAACAAAGAAAAAAAAAACCTGAATCAAGACAAGGGATGAGCAGAGTTTGTTTATTCCAATGACTGTGATGTATTGGTGTCATTTCTCATTTAATAATTCGCATGGAGAAGCAATTCTTCTTTGTTCTCTTCTCCTATCTGCTAAAGAACCTGAGACCATGCCCTGAAAGTAGCAGACTTTGACTTTGAGTCATTCAGAAGGCTGTAGTTGGGCAACTTCAAGCCCCATTTAAAATTTTTCTTTAGTGCTTAAAGGCCCACCTCTGTACACAGGTTTCTGTTAACAAGAGATCTCATCACGACCTAATGATGGAATACGTTTGTGTGTTCAGAAAAACTCAGCATTAGGAATCCTTTTCAGTTTTGAAACACATGCAGAGTTTAAACGTCTTTGTAAAACAACACTAAGAGTGAGTCACAACAGGTATTTTGCTCCCTGTGTTTTACAAGATTACTAAAACATAAGGAATAGCCTACAACTCAGGAATCCTGTTTTTAACCAGGGTCCTACATTGTCCCCACTCTTAATAGGTGCCCTATTCCCCAAACAAAATAGTAATAACCAAAGCCTCACTAACATTGACCAAGAAATTGGTCAAGGGCAAGTAAGGAGGGTTCTTTCCCTTACTCCCTATAATTCCTGTTTTCTTGACAGTGAGTGAAGGAATGAAGAGCCCTGTTAAGTTATCAGCCTCTCTCTGGCAGGATTCTCTGGCCAGGAGCTCAGCTTCCTCCCCCACATGCCCCCATTGTTCATTTTTCTAAATGCTCCCTCTTCCCTCTCTCTTCATTGTAGAAGATAACAAAGGCTATCAATCTCCCAACGCTGTTCTGATGCTTTCCTGGCAGTTAGGAATTAGATTTATTTACACAGGTTTCAACAGAGTCCAATACACGTTTTTATAGGTCTTTCCCCAGAACCACTCTGTTGTTGTTTTTGTTTAGTAGATGCATTATTATTTTTCTTCACTATAACAGACACAGATGAAAGTTACATCTCATTTTTAAAATCCAAAAAAGTAAAAAGAAAGAAATTAATCAGTCCCAACACCCAAAAATACTAAGCTTTTTCTTCTAATACATTATTCATAGCTCTAAAATAGCTGAATATTACTATACTGTATGTTGTAGTGTATATACCATACATACACATATATAATATATAGCATATACTATGTAATACATGTTATGATACATAAAATATGTTATTTTTGTGTATATATACAAATACACACACACACACACATATATATATACACTGTGATGTTTTCCACCTAATATACAAATAATGTTTGATATGGCTTTATAATATTGCAACATAAAATCTATTGATAAAATAATTTGCAAGTTAAATTTATCAAAACTTATTTAACCTAAGAGTCAAATAATAGGTGATTACTACATAGTCTTTGTTATAGAAACATGACTATCTGTGAACCTTTCTTGGTATGTATGTATATATATATATCTGAGTGTGTGTGTGTGTGTGAGATATATATATATATATATATATATACACACATATATACACATATAATATATTATATGTAGTATGTATTATATACATATGAAATACTATATAGTGCTATATGCTGTATATATGTGCATGTATATATACTGCTATATACTTTTGTATAATATATACAATAATACTGTATATTATTGGATACATGTCTTAAAAATTATTTAGCTTTTAGACTATAACAAGGATCTTTAGGATCCTTGATATTTACAACCATATAGCTATAAAAGGGGTTGTAATAACATCCATCATGTTTCATGTAGAATATACCATATATTTCTGTACCTGTGCTAAATACTTCAGTTGAAATTTCAGTGGGGAAGCAAGCTTGGAATAATCTTGAATGTTCTGGAAATTGCCATTGTGAGTGGCTAGACCCCAACTGAACTGGTTTTGGTAATGACTTACTGGTTCATGTATTTTGGTGGGGTGGGGGACATATATTCCCACATCATCTATTTTGTTCTTGGGACCCCAACCTTCAAGGCATAAATAATTCCTGTATATGTACTTTGGCAGAATGATTTTGACGCAGTCATGAAACCACACAGAGGATATACCATGCTCCCTTACTTCCAATCCATACACACTTAAACAGAAGCCTCAATTTTATCGAAAGCCTCCTTAGATAAGCACCCCCTCAGAACCACACGTCTACTTCAGTTCTGACACATCCTTCAGATAGAACAAAGCATTGCTCATACCTTGAGCTCTTTAAAAAATGCTCAGGACAGCAAGATTCCAGGTGGCAGTCGGCCATAGATGCAGCTCTTTTTGGCAGGAGTAACTTGGTAAGTTATTCATTCTAAGCAGTTTGTGGGGGAGGTTCTTCAGTTCAGTATTGTCACTCACTGTTTACTGGGGCTGAAAAATTAGCACCATTCAATTTTTAGAGTATTACAATAGAATTCATTATATATGCATATATAATTTCAATTCGGTTTCTGTAAGAGATAATGTCAAATGTTTAACACAGAAACAATAAATGTGTGAGTGTTTAGCACAATAGGGGTATTGAAAGATAGATCTTTAAAAGTAGAAGCTTCTGAAATACCATAACCTGAATGTAACTATCTATCTACCATTTGTCTATAGCATAAGATACACAAACATCCACAAGGGTAATCGCTGACATTCACTTATACACTTATACATGATATTTTTTTGTATTCAAAAAAGTATTTAAGATAAGCATCAAATTAAAACATTTGTTTTTTTCTCTTTCTAAATAGTGAACTCAGAGTTCTTTGAGTAATGGAAGAGTTTTGGGCCTCCTGGGTGGCTCAGCCAGTTGAGTGTCTGGCCCTTGATTTCAGCTCAGATCATGATCCCAGGGTTGTGGGATCCAGCCCACAGCAAGCCCAGCACTGAGCCTGGAGACTGCTTAGGATTCTCTCTCTCCCTCCCTCTCTCTGTCCCTCTCCCCTGCTCATACACACTCTCTCTTAAATAAATAAATAAATAAATAAATAAATAAATA
Source organism: Panthera onca (assembly GCF_046562875.1). Lineage (NCBI taxonomy): Eukaryota > Metazoa > Chordata > Mammalia > Carnivora > Felidae > Panthera > Panthera onca. Next base: position 37,656,999 of record NC_138353.1, on the reverse strand, counting down.
AATGGAAGTGTTTCATTTTGTCATATCCCCAGAAGTGAACACAAGTCCATTCATACAATACTCAGTATACAGTTTTTTTTTAAATCAATAAATGAAGAATGAAGATAAGGAGGAATTAAGTAAGGCACTAATCATACAATGTACAGGAGAACCTCCCCAATTTCTCCACTCCTAATTTCAATAATGCCAAAGTTGAGAAACCTTGATTTAGATTGAAGCATAAAAAATTTATAAGAAAGAGTTGAATAATTAATATCTGGGTTTTTGATTAAGAAGGATTAATACAATTTTTTGCCATCTTTGGAAGAAGTTATCAAGCTTTCCAAAAGTAAAAAGAGTAATTTTATACAGATTTTAAAATGTTGGAGCTATGAATTAATGAGTCCCAAGGATGCCTGAGCCATTGGATTGGATAGGGTTGGTATACACTTTGCAAAATGTGGCTGCCCACACCACTGCCTTCGCATCTCATTCTCTGTAAATCAGCCAGTATAGAGAAGTTTCTAAGCTCCATTTAATTGTCCCAGTCAAGAAGATGTTATAGTAGTGAAACTTCATAGTGAGTCATATGGGTGCTTACTTAGACTCCAGAGAGGGAATGACCTTTTTAGTTACCACTAAAATGGCCTTCATTTTAGCCAGTTTGTACTGCTTTAGTCTTTAAAAGAGAATCAGACTATGAATAGTCCATTTTCAATGAAATTAACAAATAGAATACTTCTCAAAGAGTGGGTTAGAGCTAGGTCTCTAAAGCTACATTAATTCAGCCTGGAGCATCAGTGCTTGTCTTCTTTTTTATCTAGTCATCATAGAACTGAGATCTTTAATACTATGGAGAGATACATGAGTCTTCAAACTTCCTTTAGCCTTCCATCTCTGAGAAAATGATCCATGACTTTAAACTTTCCTCAGAGTAACTTTAACTTGCCTTCAAACTTCTTCGTTATGTCCCTGGAAACCATTCCACTTTCTTCCCACCTCTTGACTATATACATGTAGTATATATGTATATATATGTATATAGTCATATAGTGTGTGTGTGTGTATATATACATATACATATACATATACATATACATATACACGTATATATATGTACGTATATATACGTACATATATATGTATACATATAGACATATATGTGTGTGTATATATATATATATATATATATATATATATATACACACATACACACACACACACATACATACATGTATGTATAGTGGGTTGGAGATCCAGAGAAAAGCAGATGCTGAAAGTCTGAAGGCTCTCTATTGCAATGCAGAGGTCAGCCTTTGTACTAAGGCCTTCAACTGATTAGATGAGATCCACCCACATATAGAGGGCAAACTGCTTTACTCAAATTCCACTGATTTTAATATAAACCTCATCCAAAAATACCCTCATAGAAACATCTAGGATAATGTTTGACCAAATATCTGGACACCGTGGCCCAGCCATGTGACACATAAAATTACCCTTCACAGCCACTTACACACACTTACCATTCCTACTACTCTTAGGCATGTATGTATGTGAAATGAAAGCCAGTGTTTAAAAAGAAATCTCTTACATAAATGTTTATAGTGATTTTATTCATTGATTGTCCCTTATCAGAAACAACTCAAATATTCTTCAAATGATAATGTATCCATCAAATAGAATGTTACTCATCAATTAAAATTAAAAAAAATACTATTATAAGCAGTGACATGGGTGAATCTCAAATTCATTGTGCTAAGTGAAAAATGCAGATAAAAAGGTTACAGAGTAGAAACTCCATTTGTATGACAGTCTGAAAAAAAAGCAAAATATAATGAAAAAAAAAAAAAAAAAAGCCCAGATCTGGGCACCTAGATGGCTCAATCAGTTGAACCTCTGACCCTTGATTTTGGCCCAGATCATGATCCCAAGGTCATGGGTTCAAGTCCCACATTAGGCTCCCTGCTGAGCATGGAACCTGCTTAAGATTCTCTCCTCTCCCTCTGCCCTCTTCCCCTGCTCATGCTCTCCTCTAAAACAAACAAACAAACAAACACACCAAGATCAGCCGTTAACAGTGGCTGTGAAGGAGATGTTGATCTCAAAGGGAAATAAGTGGACCTGTTTGTGGGAATGTTAAAACTGTTGTGTATCTTGACGTTTCACAACGTCTGACAAAACCCAAATAGTGAATTCTACTGTACTAAAATTATATTGCAATAAAAGTTTTCAGGGCAATTCTGCAAAAATGAAATCATTACACATTTAACGTATGAAAATATATATGTAATATAACTAGATAAAACCCAGTAATACCAGGGCCATAAGATGAAAATTGTCAGTTCTCTTGTTTTCAAATCCATTTTGCTCAAAAGAGGCAGTTCTACCATGTACAAATACTCAACAAACTAAAGAGGAATTATATGTGTACTTTTACTATTTTTAATCATCAGTGTTCTTATAACTTCTAATCTGAAAGATATCTCCCATGTATACCTTTTTCCTTTTACTTTCTTTCAAAAAAACATGAATTGCCTTTTCCAGTCTTTCAACAAGTTTCAACTTACATGCTTTTATATGAAAGAAGTATGGCATTCCCACTGTTTATGAGTGCTACATAGTCTCATTAAGTCATTTCCTGCTAACAACAAATGTCAGAACACTTAGATTCTCTATCTGGAAAATAGGGATAGTGATGCTTGAAATGTTTATCTTACTCAAGATCTCTTAGCTAATAATTTAGTGACCCAGGATATGTACCTAAATCTGACTACAGGTTCCAAAATACTTTCCTTTGAAGTTTCCCAAGAAAATGTTCTAAGCTGGAGCCACAGATACTTGGATTCCTAAATTCCTCAGTTGGTTGCAAAGGTTGAAAGAAGCTCCCCCAAAATTTTCTCATGATAAGATAAAAACATTGCATCCACATTGATAATTAAGATAGAAGTAATTGAACACTGGAAGCCATTCTTAGCAGAACATATTTTCTGACACTTGGTATCAGAATCTTCAAGATGCCTCCAACAGAAGATACTGGGGAAAGTGGCCAGAAAGCCAGCCACAGAGCATTGCTTAGATTATTTTCAAGGCCATCTGTACTACTCTAGGGTCTCATCAGTTAACTTCATCAACTTCTCCAAATGGAGAATGGAACAGTCAGATAATTTGTTCACATAATCATACATAAAGGGCCAAAAGAAAGAACACTTCCCATTGCTTTGAAAACAAGTAAATTCTGTTCATTATAATTTTGTTTGGGCAGTGCTGTGACTTATCTTTTTCACAAGCTATGCTAGTACCTTAGAACAGAGTTGGAAATTCTTCATTCAAAGTTAGTATAGTAAATTACCAACAAAATAGAGTCTCCCAAACAAGTGAGATCTTGTTTATGGAAGATAACTGTGGTCCATGCTCTGGATTAGATATCCACTTTTGATAATGACAGTAGGCAAATAAACAGAACTTTATGTGCTTCCACTTATAGCAGAGCAATAAGTTTTGACCTTGGTTGGTCATGTCACCAGAAGGCCGAGGAGCAAATTGCTGAAAAAGACTACAAATCATAGTGAACTTACTAACCTTCCAGTCATGCCAGGTATCTCTGTCAAGATATTCTATAGAATGCCATTAGTAGAACAACAGGGAGATGGAAGTCAACAGCCCAGCAAAAGGGGTCATTCATGAAAGAAGAGAAGAAGACAAGCGAAAATTACAGTTTTGACATTAGTAAGTGGGAATAAATAGAGATGTTCTCAGAGTGGTGCTTGTAAGCAGGGAACAGGTAATTGCATTTAATAAATGCCCTAGAATTGTCATTCTTGGGCTGGTATGCCCTTCCTCTATTTCATTGCCTCCTTCGGATACTTGGTGAGATCTGTTTTATTTTCTCTTGTCTTTGCACTTTATATTGATAATGAAGCCTCACACCTAATAAAGAGTCACTCCTGGAAGCTGGACTCTCCCTTCCCCTGGCAGGAAGAAGCAAAACTCCTTTAGAATATTTTATTCCTTACATCTCTGAAGTATAAATTCTCAGGCTATTGATTGAAACACACGCTTTTGGGTCATTGTATCATCTTCTGTGATGGTTGCTTAATGCCTGTGGGTTGCCTAATGTTCAGTGGAGAAAACAGGAAAGAGAACCAAGATTTACTAAAATCCATCATGTATCAGACACTGTACTAGATGCTTTTCATTACATCATTTATTACCTTATCAATCATAACTAACAGATAATTCCAAATCTTAAGAGTTTGGAGTTATAGAAAATAGAATATAAAGATTAAAAATATTTATACTCTATTTTATCCAACTATTATGTATCCTACTTCTTGTTAATTAAGAAACCAACAGAGTCACTGAGGACAAAGACTTTCCAAATCTTTTTCTACCTTAGTCAACATGGACTTAATTTGGGGCTGGCTGCCTTCATGGCTGCAAGAAGGATGCTGCAATATTAAATGCAACATCCAGAAATGACAAACCCAAGTGGAAGAAAAACAGCATTATTATGGATAAAACCCTTTTTCAGGATCCTCTGGTGTCTTTTTGAATTGAAAATAATTATATCACAGGCATGTTACTAAACTACTCATTGGTAGATAGATATAAGAACACTGTAATTGACTCCAACTAATAAAAGTTAACCTCAGAGAAAGGCTGGACTGCTTGGGGAAAGGAAGACATCTAGACAAAACTGAGATTTTATAGGAAGTGAGAAGGCAGCCATCAGTATTTTCTAGAATCAGTGATTCTTTTGACTTTGACAACATAGAACATCTAATGACTTGTATGGGCTATGGAAACTTAAAAAGCAGAGATAGAAGTATTTAATTTAGTCTCTTTATCCATTATGACATTGTGTCCTGTGTTTTTTCTCTACTCTACATGGTGGTTTCAAGCAAGGGTTTGAGAGGAGTAGGACATGTGATTACAAAATTATAAGTCACCACCTTGGCCCATTAAACATTTGAGAAATCTGTATGTGAGAATGTCAATCCTCTCAGGCCACATGCACTGACTTCAATGCTTTGTGGTTTGGTGGAAACAAACCTAGCAAACCCAAACCTTGGTCACTAAAAATGAAAACTTTATTGGATTCAACCAAATGGATACAGAACAGCAAAAATACAATATGTGGTTAACCACAGACCAAGCAGTTCCTTCTGCTTAGTTCTGCTGACATCTGAAACTCTTTTCTCCATCATTGCTGCTCTTTTGGCTCTGGTCCAGTAGTTGATCATCTGAATGTGGAGAATTACTGTGAGGCTAGCACATTTTTAATGAGTTCACATAGAAATAAAGCTTCTCAAACTGGGTACATGCTTATAATGTTGTTCCCTCCTTCTGGGAGAATGAAATGTTGAGTTTATTATATACATCTTGAACAACCAAAGTGTGCCATTCAGGACTAACTCTCAGTCTAAATAAACATGGCTCCTGATCTCTTAGCTAGCAGTCAGGGAGGTGGTAATGTCAACTCTTAGTGAACTTCTGGAACTGTAAAAAGGCAAACACAATTTAGATCAGTTTTACCTTGTTTGGATTGTGAATGTCAAAATCTTATGAAATTATTACCATTTTTTGGATGAATAATCCAATAAGAAGTGGAGAGACTTGTCCAATTTGAATTACAGTCCTAAAACAGTAATGCATCTAGCATAGCCTATGGACATTTGATATCTGGATATAGCATTAAAAAAAAATGACTACGTTCACTTTAGAACTTCAACATAGTGAGTAGAAAATACCACATAGACTTGGGTTTAAATCCTGAATAATTTATTGATTAGTGGTTCTGTGACCTGAGAACAGTATTATATAACTTTCAGGGTTGTTGTGCAGATTATATATAATAAAAATGTGGTTTTAATATAATGGTAAGAGTATAGTAGATCCAAAATTTCAAAGAATTTGTGAATACAAAGAGCAGGTATAATTTAGTGGGCTAATCTTGTCCTGGTTGTCTTCCCAGTTATGTATCTTGTCCTCTCCTACTCTACTATGCATTGTAGGAACACTTCTATAAGCTGCATTTCTCAATTGCTCTATCTGTTCATCTCTACCTGATTTCAGTCTTTTTAAAACTCTATAAGGAGACATGAAAACAAAGACAAGTGGAAACCAAATTCATACAGTATCCTTCACTGGGTCCTGGAACAATAAAAGGCTATTCATGGAGAATTGGTAAAATCCAAATAGTCTGAAGATTATTTAACAGTAATGTATCACAGTTATATTTATTAAACATTAAGGGGGAACTTGGTAAAGGTTATATGGGAACCTCATTTATACTCTTTCAAATGTTTCTATAAATCTGAAATTATTCAAAAATAAAACATTTACTTAAAATTTTAGTAAATTCAAGGCAGGATGCTTATCTTACAGCCCACCCCTCCCTGCCCCCTTATCAAGAAGCTTTTCCAGCAGTGGGGTATTTCCTCCATGGCTCCAGTGCCCAATGAATGGCATACCTGTCTCTGTTTTCCTCTGGAATATGTTAATACTGCCTCCAATTTCTTTTTTTTTTTTTTTCTTTTTTTTTTTCTTTTAAACTTGGGATGAATTTCAGGACCACAGTCTTAGTGACTTGGACACTACTACTTCTGGGTTGATGGGTTGGTAAAGATGGACTCATGGTAACCATGGTAACCTTAGGGATGTTAATAAACCAAATAATAAATAGTCTCCTTAGCCTTCTAGAAAACTAACTTTGAAGTAACCTGCACATCGCTTTCCTATTAGTTTAATATATTCTGTTTAAAATCTAATAAGATGGTTTATTAAGTTTATTTATTTATTTTGAGAGAGAGAGAGAGAGAGAGAGAGAGAGAGAGCGAGCAAGCAGGGAGAGGCAGAAAGAGGGGAAGAGAGAGAATCCCAAGCAGACTCTGCATTGTCAGTGAGGAGCCCAATATGGGGCTCATACTCATTAACCATGAGATCATGATCTGAGCCAAAACCAAGAGCCAGCTGCTTAACCAACTGAGCCACACAGAAGGCTCAATAAGATGATTTCTTGATGAGCATAGGCTAAGAACCACAGGAATTGGTAATAGGATTTTATTATTCAGGGATATCTGGATAATAAAGTTTAATTATCTGACATGAAGACAAGATATTTCTAAGCCTTTTATGTGGACAGAGCAAACAAGACTAAACAAAGCAAAGAGGGCAATCAACAAGTGGTGCTCACTTCTTCATCTATCACTCTCTTCTTCATATTTGTATTAACCTTAGAGTCTGATCTATTGAAATATTTCATGTATTCTAATTCATCCACTCACTTTATACCCAAATTTTGCATTCTGTCCTTTTGCATGTATTTGTATTGATAATCATGCATAGCTCAATCTATTTCCAATTTCTTACTGGGCATCATACTTATTTGATGATGAGTTAATAATATTTTATGTGTTATTCTATTGTTATTGTCATTGCCTATTTATATTGTGTTTCTCCAAATAAACATGCCATAAATCTATTCAAAGGACCAAGGTGGATAGTTGAAATTACTAGGTTCTCAGAGCTCTGGGATCAGCATTCACCAGATAAGTTCTAATTAATCTTGTCACGGCCTCTTCCTACTCCTCTGGAGCCTACAAACAATTTCCAATGCCTGTCACACTAGCAACAGGGGGGAAGCACAATGATTCAACTATGAGCACAGCTCCCTGATGCTCATGTCCTTACCCTAGTTAATAAGCACCCAGCTGTGGAAAGAGCATAAGCTCGGAAATCAGAATGTCCTAGTTTTTAAGGCATGAGAAGTGGGATCTACAACAAGTTACTCTGACCTGCAGTTTCTTCATCTGTGAAATGGGATGAGATTTTATAGCTCTTAGTAAATGAAACAGAGAGTAATTTAAAACAAACACTACTCAGTGCTTGAGATATGGTAGATTTTCAGTGTTCATTAATTCCCTGCCATGTGTAAAATAATCCAGTGTATTCCCAACTCCTTCTTCCAGGATCCAGTAAGAGTATAGCAAATAAACAATTAAAAAATACAAAAATCCTCCTCAGATAGTATTATAGCTGGTTTCTCTAAACATCCTATGTCACATCTTGACAACTTGTAACCATGTCTCTTAGGTTTCAAGGACCCTGATTCCTGTGGAGATTTTGGGGCTCAAACTTACATTCAACTTATATCTGCCAAATGCTTTGGCTTCTTTATTGGTAGGAAAGGAATTAGGCATGAATCAATATTATAATGGAAAGAAATATATGGTCTGACAGATGTAGATTTGAATCTTGCCTCTGCCAATTATTATCTGAGCAACTCTTGGGTAAGTTTGGTCATTTATAAAATGATAACAATAATTAATACTTCACAGGGTGTTTATGAAAATGAAGGAAACATGGGAAGAAATCAATGAAATCTTTGATATAGTAAGATATGTGCAAATTTATTAATAGTAGAGGCAGTTGATGGTTTTTATTACTGAAGCAATTTTTGGTTCATTTGGCGGTGTTGGGGGGCACTTAGACTTATGTGGATGGGCGGCAAGACGTATCCCAGAACCGGCTCTACTGCATCAAAGTCATGATCTACCATCCCTTCTTCCTAGAACTGGTAGGTCTTCTCACCATAACATTCCCTTCTCAGCCAACACACTGTCACTTTCCTTGCTTAGTAGACCATTAGTTCATAATTTCAAGATTAAGGAAGAAATGAATCTGCTATGCCTTTGCAAACTATTTGTTATTTTTATTTTTGTAGTGTGACTCTACCTCCCCAAATAATGATTCCCATTAGTTTCCTATATCTTAGGCTACTTCCTCCACATTTAATTCCAAGCCTGGCTTGCAACAACTGTAGGCAGTAAGAACAAATTGCAGGAAGCCAATCTGGACAACTCTGACATCCTAATTGGTCTAATGACCTACTCTCTTATTCCTGTATGAAGAAATGAATTTATAGTTTCAACCTGATTACCTATGATACCATTTCTTTCAGGAATTCTCTCTCTCTATCTCTCTCTTTATATTTCCTATTAAGCTATATATTATTATATAGGACACAAGTCAGTCACACTCTCTGTTATCAAGAAAATTCATATCATATAACTGGTTTGATGAGACTAAGGGTTTGGAAAGTAAATTATATAGAATTTCAGGGGCCAAGGTGCAAGCTACATCATCATTTATTCATTAGTTCACTTATATCTTTAACAAATATGCATGAATACTTCCAATATGATAACCCATATGAATTCAGAGGAGAAAGAACAGGACTTGGAATGTAGGAAAGCTGGATTCATATCTTGCCTTGACCCTGAGAAACATATTCATTCCCTTGAGCTTCAGTTCCTTCAATTAAATAAGAAGAATTGGAAAGATACTGTATTTAACATGTTTCACAGCATCTGCTGTACTATTCATGCTCAATAAATGTTGTTTCTTTTTTGTTGTTGCTATTTTCTTGCTAAAGTGAAATAGATGGACCATATTTAGAATAATTGAAAAGTTCTCCATGTTACCATTTTTAAAATAAGATTAAAACACTATTCATTTTGTATCCTATAATTATTTTAATTAATATTTATCCCCTCTAAGTATTAACAAGGATCATGGCTTCAGTGATCTTGACTACAGATGTATCAAGAGAGGCCTTTGCCTTCCCAGATAGCAAGGTGTATGTATGTATATCTATATGTAATGGGATGTTGGTGAGGTTGGTAAACATTATTTGTGAGTGAAACTCTAGACACTTAGAAAGGAAACTGGAGTTGCAATTTGACAGATGAGTCACTTCTGAGACTTCTGTGTTCACAGATGAAGGACCAGAGTGATAGAACAAGAAGGAAACCCAGAAATATATTCCTCTCATCACCACAGAGAATTAGAATCATAGAATCCATGAAATAATTGTCTTCACTTTCAAAAGACCACTGGTAAAAAAACAAAAAAACAAACAAAAAAACAAAAAACAAAAATCACGGACAAGCAGAACTACTGACTCCTCAGGTCTCACTAGTCTCTGCCTACAGACTAAAAATTTTTAAATGCCCAATCTAAGATGACACAGTCAATGTAGTAATCTGACAATTTTAAGAGATGTTAGGTATTTAAATACCTATATTCAAAGACTGTACTGTAGTAGTAAATACTAGTTTTCAGCATATGGAAGAGGAGATGTATCTGTGAATGCTCCCATAGACTGAATGTTTGCATTAAATGCTTATCCCCAGTGTGATGGTATTTGGAGATGGGGCCTTTGGAAGAAGGAATAAATTACCTGATACAAACTTAATTCTATACAAAGAAATGATAAACAGGGGAGACTATTGTATTATCAATCCCACTGTTTATAGGACTCTGATTTAAAGATGTCAGTAGGATTTCAGGCACAAAGACAAAAACAACTCTATACCCTTCAATATGTATAGATAATTCAAGTATCAATTATTAGATAGTTACATAGATACTCGTTCACATTAGTAATAAAAGGACTAGAAAGCTCAACAGAAAAAAAAAAAGGCAGAAAAAAAAGAAAGCCCAACAGAGAATACTGAGGGATCCCAGAGATTAGCAACAGAGGGAAGACATTACCACTTTAATTTTTTTTTAAATGTTCATTTATTTTTGAGAGAGAAAGTATGAGCGGGGGAGGGGGAAGGGTAGGGAGAGGGAGATAGAGGCTCTGAGCTGACACCAATGAGCTCAATAGGGGGCCTGAACTCATAAACCCTGAGATCATTACCAAAGTCGGAGGCTCAACTGACTGAGCCACCCAGGCAGGTACCCCAAGACATTACCACTTTAAGAGCTGAGTGTTCAATAGGGGGAATATCAATAGTATCAACAGTACATAGGCCAGAGCCCATAATGCAGAGTCATCCAAAAGGAACTAGAGCCATAGCAGGGTGTTGTTTTGTTTTGTTTTGTTTTGTTTTGTTTTTTTCATGTGAAGGGCAGCCATGGCGGGAGGCCATCTGGTGGAAGCTGGAGCCAGAAGAGCAATGCAGCCTCCATCAGAGGCAACATAGGAAACCGAAGGAAAGGTAACAAATAACATAATTTTTCTCTCCCTTCCAAAGTTCTACAAGGTGTCTTATTGACTGAAGAACACTAAAAACCAGAGAAAAGGGGGAATCTGGAAAACATAGTTACTCTGAAAAGAGAATACAGTAAGAGAAGAGCAGGTATAGATTGGAGAGTATATGGATGATGGTTCAGTGGCACACTCTTTAATCCATCCTATAGAAGGGGTGCATAGTCATTAGTATAACAATTCCACTTGACTCTACATTACCCTGTTAAAACTTCAGTGGCTTTCCTTTTACAAAGTTATTAAATGTTTTGCATGGCCTCTTCTCCCACTTGTCTCCATTCTGGGAATTATACTCCAGAATTACTTGTACACTTGCTTTTATAATATTTTGCCACCATTATATATGCTGTTTATATCCTCAGCTGGACAGGATTCTCAAGACAAAAGACTATTTAACTTGAAGTCTCATATCAAATAACTCATCCTCTATGTTCAGTCTATAAGTCAACACAGCCATCACATAAAGACACAAGGGCACTTGTAAAAAAATCCCATCTTGTGGGTTGTCAAACTGTATGATCAATTTGTCCTACAACGAGACTGAACACCTTCATAGGCAGCAACTGCCAGTTTCAACTCTGTACCTCCAGCACCTAATAGTATATGTCACATGTTAGAAACTCAATACATATATATGGAAAGAATGAGTAAATAATCAAACCAAAATGAATAAAATGAAAGTCTGCACAGTATACTATTCAAAATCTCATAATCTTCTTTCTCCAACTCCACGTTACATGTTACAATATGATATGTGAACTCTTCATGATTGATATTATGAGAAGACAAAAAACTAGAAGAGTGTGTTAACAGGATATCAATAGAGTAAAGTTTCCCCTGAAAAGCATGCTAACATGCTATATATTCACCTGACAACTGTTGGCCTTTTGACCACAAGAGGTCAACAAACAGTAACTGAACATCGTGGCCTTCATGGCAGTTGGTCTTTGCATTGTATTTCCATGAAAACCAATACTGTGTGGAAAACTGGGTGGCACATATTCATGTTTAAGTCCCTACTCAGTTATGCCAACATACCATATAGAATCCTAATTTATGATTAAATATTTCTAAAAAAATATTATGCTTAAGCAAACATTAGGAAGAAACTGAGATGACATTTAAATCAATCACCTCATTAGCAACCAGTTTTTATAATAGCATGATATTTATGGGAAAAATACTTACATGTTGTTAGATTCAACACCAAATTTAATGGTCTTGAGGTCTTTGCCATCTGATAAAACCTCCTCTTAGGTGACAACTCAATGTTTTACACTAGAAAATATCAAAGAAAATAATATTCATCGTTGGTTTGTGTATGCGCTTGTATGTTGTTTTTTCCCCCTTTCTCCTTTCTCCTTTTGTCAGGCTAAACTTTATATAAAAGAAGAAAGAAAAAGAAAGGAAGAAAAAAAATCCTGGTAATATTGAAAGCAAATTTCTTTATAAGAATATAAAACCCAAGATAGACTTTGTAAAGTTTGCAATTAAAATTCAGAAGCTTCATTTTAGTGAATGCTTTAAAATATTGCACATAGTTTGCTATTTCCCCTTGATTTTCTAATGAAATTGCAAATATAAATTCAAATCTAGTAATATAATATGTCTATTAAACCATATTTTATTCCCTTTATCTATGTTATTTGGAAATAGGTGGTCTTAGTTCTATCATACCACTATAATAAGAATATCATAGGCTGGGTGGCTTGGAACATAAATTTATTTCTTACAGTTCTGGAGGATGGAAGTCTATAGTCAAGACAAAAGCAGATTCAGTGTCTATGAGGGTTTCCTCATAGAGGGCCATTCTTCTTCTGTGTCCTCACATGACAAAAGGGGTGAGGGAGCTTTCTTGGATGTCTTTTATAAAAGCATTAATCCCATTAATGAAGGGTGTGCCCTCATGACCTAATTATTTCCTAAAGACCCCACCTCCTAATAACATCACCTTGAAGGTTAACATTTCAATATATAAACTTGGGGGACGGGAGCATATTCTATCTATAGACTAGACACTTTCTGGCCCATAAGAGTGTAAGGGTTTTCATTATAAATCAAGGAACTAGAGTTCTGGTAAATATGTCCCTTTTTGAGTGAGAAATGACCCATCTCAATGAGCAGTCATCCGAAATATATTTCCTAAGTGACATAAGCTGATTTTGGAGGAAGGTAAGTATGAAGACAGAGAGAGAGAGAAATGAAGAGAAATGAAGCAATTTCTATACTAATGGACCATGAAGTATATATATGCTGTTTCCTACTCTTTGATGAGGAAGATAAAAAGTGGAAACATACCAACAGTGCTGAATGAGGCATGAACCAGATTTTTTTTTTTTTTTTTTTGCTGGGGTGGGGGCAGAGGGGAGGGCAATATATACATTTCTCAAAACCCAAAGTTAAAATAATCTCTACCAAAATAAGAGTTATATCTATAGATTATCCTAAAGGAAATGTAATGTCTGACATGTAATTTTATTGCCTGTGCATCATATGCAAAAAAAAAAAAAAAATCCAAATTATTTACTTGCTCAAATTTTTTACAGAGTAGTAACAAATCTCCTTCACTTTGAGTTGACTGGATGATATGATCCAGTCTCCATCTTTAGATCAGTAAAGTCCATCTGGGTCTACAGGCAAATATAATGTGATTAAACCCATAGTTTCTTTTGAAAGACTGAACTGAAGTAATAATTAACACTCTATAACTTTAAACAGGATAACAAGCCATGAAAAATATACAGCATTATCTCCTGGGCTAGAAACAAATAATTCACCTAATTTGTTCCCTATTAAGTGTAACTGATTCTATTACTTAACAGCCTTAGGGGGAAAGGGGGGCTTATAGGGGGAGCTAAAATGTATTATTTTGGATTTTTCTTTTACAAACATTGTATGGATTAAGGTAGTGTTTAAGACAATGGAGTATTAGATGATTCTCACTAATTCTTTCACTCAGATAACTAGAAAAGTTGAATTTTAAAAAGTTTGAAGACATTAGAATACCAGTCAGAAAAGTGACTGAAAGGGATCAACCATCAGGTACAATAGAAAGCTGGGAGAACTGAGTCCTGCATATGGTATAGCATTTTCAGTAATAATTTTCCAAACATCAGCTGAGGCTAAGCTTTCAATAGCTTCACAGGGCTCAAGAGAAAGAGAGGTTTCTGAAGAAGAGGGGGGCTGATAGTCCCATCATGATTTCAGCTAGAATCTCAAAGGGAGCCCCTATCAGTGTTAAGACAATAAGGAATAAACTAGCTTTGGAAACATGTGAAAACCTGTTTTGAATACCCTAAAATACTAATTAGATGAAAGTAACATGGAATTACTTCAGCCCATAGCCCTGCTGCCAGCCAGAAACAAACATTGATTCCCTCTAGAAAAACATGCTTTCATCACAGTTCTCAAACTACTTGTGCAATACTGGCATATACAAGGTTCAGCATTTAATTTAAATTAGGCAAACATATATGAGAAACCAAACAATGTGACAAAATGCAAGAACCACTAAAAACAAACAAAATCTAGTAGAAACAGAAACTTAAGGGATAAAGAGAGATAAAATAGCAGATAAGACCCAGCTAAAGAGAAAATTAGTGAACGTAGAGGGAGGTCAGACAAAACTCTGCAGAATTAGAAAACATACAGTTTTATTAGCTACTAAAGCTAAATATGCACACTCCCTATAAACCAGAAATTCTACACTTACATACATCACAAAGGTGTGTATATACTTATATCTTAAATTTATGTACAAGAATTATACATATGATTATATTAGTAGCATTGGTAACAGCCAAAAGTCTAGACATAAGCTTGTATAAACAGTAGTCTGAACAAATAAATTGTTGTATATTTACACAATGGAATAATATACAAAATAAAAATAAAAATAAACAAACAAAAGGCGCATGCACCATTCTGGATAAAGCGTTCACAAACATATTTATGAATAAATTTGCCAGAGACAAAAGATACCATGCTATGTGATTCTACTCACATAAATTCAGAATCAGGAGAAACAAATCTATATTTTTAGATAATAGAATATTGGTTACTTCTTTTTTTACAATAGTGGTTACTTCTGGGAAGAGTTGCAGGCGTGATTTGGAGATGCACGATTCACATTATTGAGTGCTTGTTACAGGAATATTATTAATTTGTGAAACAGCATCAAACTTACTCTCATGATTTGTGCACTGTTCTATAACTACATTTTGTACAGATAAAACATTTTATTTACAAAAAATGTAAATGAAAAGTGCAAAATAGGAAAGATGTTCTTAAGGAAGAAGAACATGGCTACAGGACTTAGATGGTCAGATATCAAGACTGTTTTAAAGTGCTAGCACTAAGATAGAATGGTGTTGGCCCAAGGATAAGGTAAAAGACCAAGGGAATAGAAGGGACAGAATAAATAAACCCGAATACCTGGATACTTTTTTGTAACTAAGATTACTTTGCAAAACTAGGAAAGGGATGACATTTTCATAATTGTTATTAGATTAATTATTCAAAATGAAAAAACATGGAATTTGATCACTACTTACCTTCTACTATGCACACCCTCTCATACAAGTATACAATGATTTTTAGGTAGATTTTAGATTTGAAATAATAAAGCTTGTACTAGATAAATGCCTAACAATGTCTATGATCTTGAGATAAGTAAAATTTTCTTCTTAACAGGACCCAAGAAGAGTATCAAACATAAGGTAAAATATGCATAAATTGGACTACATTAAAAATGACAATGTCTAATCATTCAAAGTATATTAAGGGGGTGAAAAGATAAACCACAGAGTGGGAAAAAGTTTTGTAACAAGTATAAGAAAAAAGGGCTCTATTTCAGAATATATCAAGAACTTTTACAAAATCATATAAAAACAGTAACCTAAGTTAAACAACGGGATAGAGATTTTAATGGGTCTTCATTAAAGAGGCTTATAATAGGCATTGCATAAGTATTCACTAAATTTATAAAGTAAAAACAATCTAGTTAAAGCATAGGTAAATACAGAGACTACCAGAAATCTCAATAACCTGTCTCTCAAGAGGCCATCTCTCAGAGGCAAAGAGATCCTATTCCTTTTTATCTAGGAAAGAATTTTGTACCAGAAAACTTTTGTCGCCAACATCTTCCGCAGAATGTAAATTTCACTCTCGCATCCTGGTCACGCACCCTCTGCAAGGTGTGGGTCCAGGGAGGCTGACATGAAATTTAAGTCCCTTTTACCACTCTCAAGTTTACCATCTTAATAGATACCTTTTGTTGTTGTTTAAATACACCACCACTCTGATGCACAGAACTTTAAATGATTTCCACCTTCAGGCTGGAATCCAATATAAACTCCACAGGAAAGGAGAATTAGCCTTCCTACCCACGGCCAGAGATCCATAATGGTACATGATGGTTATTTTAAGTAACTGAGCTATGGGGTGGGTTTTTAGGCAGCAATATGGTGCCATTAGCTGACCAACATACCAATTGATTTGGTATAAGTTTTGTGAATCTACATAATAATGTGTTCTTATACGTTTATTACTGGGGTTCTAAATCAGTGATCCTATTATAATGCACTAATTTCTCTTTGGTATAGGAAGTCATGACATTAACTGATTTCATAGATAAAGAAATGCAATCTCAGATATTTGGCTAAGACCACTATTATATGTCAGAGCCACCCTGTCTACTGACAGGTAATTGTAATTTCTCATTCCACTATGCTGTTTATTCAGGAATTAAGATGAAGGGACAGGAGGAATAACAGAAGAACATGTAATGATTATGTAGTCTATTTATTGCATAATGAATTGCTTGAATATCTCTAAAGTTTTTAGTAGATTTACTAACAGAGACCTTTATACTTCCTCCCTTCCTCCCTCCCTCCCTCCCTCCCTCCCTCCCTCCCTCTCTCTCTCTTTCTTTCTCTCTTTCTTTTACTTGTTTCCACTCACCATGCTCCTGTCTCTGACAAAATCCCATGAAGAATTGAGTTAGGAACTAAAGATCGGAGGGGAATGCAGAGGGAAAAACAACAACAACACAATAGCTAGATAATCCATAAACTGAAACAATCAACCCTTAATTGAATGCACAAGTGTAAACTGAGATGTTTCCCTAATAGTGAGGCAGTAGGCAATGATTAATGACTGGAAGAAATCAGTAAAGAATTCTTCCTGAGGTCTGAATTGTGCCTTGAATATAAAAATCTGCTGGAACAGGTGACATGTCGCCAAGGGTTCTGAGAAGCAGACAGAAGAAATTGCAGATCAGCCAACAATTTATTTCCAAAGACAGAGAAATAGTGACGTAGCAATGTCACAAAATAACACAGAAAGCTTTATTTTATTTTTCCTTCTGTCTGAAGAATAGTGAGCCAGACTATAGTTCTATTATCTGAGCTACAGAGAAAGACAAAATGCAATAATTAAGAAATCCAAAGACTGTCATAAAAGACAATATAAAGCAGGAAGTTGAACAATTACTTAAAGTGCTCAAAAAGCTTAGCTCAGAACTTCCTTGCTCTAAGTATTTTGGGGAAAATGAGGAGTTATCTCAGGATGGAGGAAATATTAAATTCCTAGGGAAATAAACATGATTACATAAGAATATTTATTCAGTCATCCATCAAATATATATTGAAACCTACAAAACCTTCAAATGTAAATTTTTGCAAGAGAAGAAACATAAAGATACTGCTCACTGATTCATCTCCATCAAGTAGAACAGAGTCAATTACATAGAAGATGCTTTAACAATGCCTAATCAAAGAATAAGGGGGGTGGTGGTGACACTGCTTTCATGGAGTTTACAAAAGAATGAGTAAGACAGATATTTGCGTGGTGCCTGGGTGGCTCAGTCGGTTGGGCGTCCAACTTCGGCTCAGGTCATGATCTCATGGTTCATGAGTTCTAGCCCCAATGCGTCAGGCTTTGTGTGAGAGCTTGAACCTGGAGCCTTCTTCAGATTCTGTGTCTCCCTCTCTCTTTGCTTCCCCCATTCATGCTCCGTCTCTCTCTCTCTCTCTCTCAAAAATAAATAAACATCAAAAAACTTTTTAAAAAAGACAAATGTTGCTGTATTTCCAGATTTTTCTTGTGATTTATATAACTGCAAAGGAGAGGTACATGCACATGGTAACAATAGAATATACAGAACAGCTATTCTCATACCTGCCCACACATCAGAATTACCTGGAGAACTTTGTAAATAATACCGAAGCCTGCTCCTCTACCCTCATGAGCCTGATTTAATTTGGCTGCATTTGGGTCCTGGGCACTGGCATTTAAGAATGGTAATGTACAGCTAGAGTGTAAGATATGCATATATAACAGAAGTACTGACCTAATCAAGAAGTTCTGAGAGAAGAGCCAGGGTTAACCAAAGCAAACGTAGTATATGTGGGTGTAGTATTCCAGGCATAGTAAACAACATGTACAAAAACTCTGTGGCTAGGAGAAACATGGCACTATTAGCACACTTTAAGGGCAGCATGGCTAGTTCACAGAGGGAAGAGGGATGGGATGATGTCGGTGATAAGGTAGATAGGTGCCAGAACATACACATTTTTGCCCGTGTCTTTAAAACCTTTAGTGGCTTTTTGTTATTCCTAGGATAATGCAAGTTGGGGGTTGCTGGGAGAGATTTTGACTTTCAGGATCATCACTTTGCCTGCAGATTTAAAAATGGAATAGGAGGGGTAAATATTTATGCAAAGGACAGTTAGGAGACTACTATAATTTTCTACACAAGAGCTAACAGTAGCTTGGACTAGACAGAAGTGGGAGTGAGCAGGGCTGCTGGCTATGAGTCCCAGGCAACTGGTGCTCTGGGTTCTAGGAGTTAGGGGGTCCTTCTCTGTCCTCCCCACCAGCTTTACTTTTTCCCATGGAGACTTCAGCCTTCTTCAAGGACCTGTGCAGACCCTTTCCCCAAAGTTGTGCCAAGGGGCTGCTGTTAGTAGTAGATCGGTGGGTAATATAATGTAAGCTGGGGTGATCGTATGTATGTGCATTAGCTCCTTAAGATGTAGGTTACAGGTTGGGATGCAACAGAAGTAGGTTAGGCTTATGAATAAGGGTCAGGCTTGTGGCCAGTATGTTCCATGTGTAATTTTGTCAATGGCCCTGCATATATATTAAGGACAGATCTGGCAGTGAGAAATAAGTATAGGCAAGTACACGAAGTATGGAAAGGATAATAATACATGGCCAGCTTCATCCTCTGAAATAAATCCTATTTTTAAAATATCTCAGCATTTGCAGTATCCCAAGATATTTTCTTACTCATATTTTCCCCAATTATTGTCACAACAATTCAATAAGTTAGTCAAAACAGGTATCATTTCCTCCATTTGCAAATGAAGAAATAGACACTTCTACAGATTAGGAATTGGCAAGATAGTAAATATGTTTGAGTTTGCAGGCTATATGTTCTCTGTCATCACTGCCATTGTAACTACTCATTTCTGATATTGGAGTTCAAAAGTGGCCATACACAATATGTGAACAAATGGGTGAATCTGTGTTCCAATAACTCTTTATTTATAAAGAGGCAGCTGGCCAGATCTGGCTCAAGGGTGGTAGTCTGCAAACGATTCCTAATGAAGGTTGTTATTCATTGACTGCAAATAAAGAGCACAAGTAGGACTAGAAGTCAGATCCTTTGGTTTCTGGTTCTGTTTTGGCTACCTCAAAGTGCTTAAATGACAGAGACGGAATGTTATGTCCGAGGGACATAGAGATCACCTTGTCTAAAATCATTTTACAGATGAGAAAACTGAGGACCACAGTGGTCAAGCACTCAAGTGAGTTGGTCCCTGAGTTCTTTCAAGCCAGAACCAAGACTATAATTTGGAGCTTTTTAATCCTGTCGTGTGTATTTTCCGTCAACACACTGCAAAGTCAGGAACCCCATGAACTTGACCTGAACCAACTCTGGACTTCCTATTGTGTTCTCTTTATATGATATCTCATTAGAAGAGTGTGGGCCAGAGCCTAGGACCAGCAAAAGAGCAACAGATTGGACAAAGTTGAGAAGGGCCTTTTTTTGTATCCTCCAGGCTCCCAAAGTGGTAACTCTAGCCCTGAAATGGCTAATTATGTTAGTTCTTAAAAATATTTTTTAAACCAAATCACTCAGGAATTCACCTCAAATTTCTATTTCATTTAAGGGCTGCATTTTGCACCAACCTACGTTATCCTTGCTGTGATTGTATTTGCTGTGACTACTGTTGTGTTTGTGCATGTGTTTGCATATGCTCTGAATGCATGAGGCAGACCCTTCTGCAGCCTCCTTGAAGCTGTAGACTACTTGATCTAAACTCAGGGCACAGGTGCATTCTAGAAAACACAGTCAGGAAGGCAGAAATAATTACAAGTGAGCCCAAAGGTTTTATGTTCATTTCTTGAACATGATGTTGGGGATATTTTTCAAAATCTCCATTTTCTCCTCATCACTTTCTTCTGATCCACAGCAGTTCATTTGCCTTTGCCTCTTTTCTAACCATAACATTTCTTTTCTTCCTGCCTCTCTTCTGTCTCTGATTCTGCATCAAAATGCCAATAAGAAATGACCGGCAAAATACTTGGCAGAGAGTGGGGATGGGAACAAACAGGGTAGGTAGATAAAGTCAGAATCTTCTTTACAGAAGAGAGAAGATAAGGCCAGGATTACTCATACCCAGATAACGTTTGTCCAGACACATTAAAAAAAAATTTACCCTTTTACTTAGAATACATCAACATTCAGAGCTGTTTTAATGAATGTACCAAAGGCCTCTTTTTGGAGACATAGTGTCTGTTGGCTGACGTATAGCATTTGATAATAAAACTGGAGCATGTCAGACATAACTGATAGCCCTCCTTGACTCTTGTTGTAGTTGGAAACAAATTCAGAAGGTGTAATTTATTTAGAGTTTAGTAAACCATTCAAAAAGTTCTGCTGGGAAATCTAATAGAGAAATGAGAAGCATTTTGTCTGAAACTACCAGTGTCTGTCTACATAAAACTGACTAACAGACAATAAAATAGGTAATTACCATCAGTACAACATCAAATGGAAGATAAGAGGAGAGGTTTAGATTAGAACAGACACCTATGAAGGTAGAATTTGGAATTCAAAGTGCATCTGTAGCCAGACAAATAACCAATTAAACAATTTTATGTATTTCGCTTGTATTAGGAAGCGAAATACAATGAAATACCAAGAAAATTTCTTCAAGCTCAAGGTTTTTCTTAATAAAAAGAAGAGAAAATAATAAAGCAATGTTCACACACACAAAAACTCTTGATAATATATACAGCAGCTTTATTAATGATCACCAATAAATGGAAACAACAAACATGTCTTTCATAAGTAAATGGATAAAAAAAAAAAAACCTGTGGTACATCCATATGAGAGAATACTAGTCAGTGATAAAAAGGAACGAACTCTCATGCCACACAAAGGCATGGATGAATCTTAAATGTATAATACTAGGTGAAAAAAGCCTGTCTAAAAGGGTGACATACTGTATGATTCCATTTATATGACATTCTGAAAAAAAAAAAACAAAAAAAAACACCTCTACAGTGATGGTAAACTGATGAGTTGTTGCCAGGGATCAGAAGGGAGAGGTTAAATAGATGAAGCACAGGGGATTTTTTTTATGGTGGCAAAACTGTTCTATATGATACTGTATTGCTGAGACATGACTGTATTTGTAAAATCCATAGAAATTCATAGCAAAAGAGTGAGTCCTAATGTATGCATATTAGAACAAAAAAATCATTTAGGAGGTTGAGGGATCTCAGAATAGAAAATAGAATATAACCAAGGGGGTGCCTGGGTGACTCAATCTGTTAAGCGTCCAACTCTTGATTTCAGCTCAGGCCGTGATCTCACAGTTTATGAGTTCGAGCCCTGCATAAGGCTCTGCACTGACAGCATGGAGCTCACTTGTGATTCTCTCTCTCTCTCTCTCTCTCTCTCTCTCTCTCTTTCTGACTCCCCCCCAAATCTCTCTCTCAAAATAAATAAACAAACATTTTCTATTTAAAAAACAAAGAATATAACCAGGCAACCAAACTGTAATAGAAATATATGAACAACCCCAATGAAGTGGTGGGGAAAAGGAGGCTAAGTAACCTTGGAAGTAAGTGGAATCTGTAAGAGTATAGGCAAACAGAACAATAAAAGCACCGTACTCTAGTTGATAAAGTCCCCCTTCCCCACAGTGGTGTGGGTCAACATTTTCCCAAACCATAATACTTACATATTGTAGTTGAAGAATTAAGTAAATAGATGGTGGGATCCAGCTTTCAACTGGGAGAGGTTACAGGTAAGCAAAGATGGCAAGAGATAAGGATCTATAAGAATGGTTATAGAGTTGGAAACATCAGCTTAAACTCATGTTTAGTTTAAGAGAGGTACAGAAACATCTATTGATATATTTATATATTTGGATTGGCATATACACACATATCCCCTTGCTCTGTCAGCTGAGAGATCCTAGAAGCAAAAACATTTCAGGAGCAATAAGCACGCTTGTGTCCAGAAGTTGGTTTCTAATACCACTTTCCAAAAAAGAGAACCCAGGATCCTTGGAGAAATGGCTGATTCTAAGACTAGGATGGGAAATAGTCAAAATAAACCTGGAGCTTCTCATAATTCTAGAAATGAAGGAAATGTTCAAAACATACACACACAATGATGGAAGCTTGGAAAAGGGATAGAGAAGACAAGTAAAAGAGTTCCCAATGGCAAAGCTAGAATAATCTGAACAAGAAAATAAATAAAGTCATATTGGACTATAATCCAAAGTATAAAATAAGTATCCATGAATCTATACTGTTAAAAATAAGTGACAGAATTTCTAAAAAATGGGAGAAAAGAGAAAAGCCTCCCATATAGAAGTATTCTAAGTAAAGCATGGTGATATTTCACCCTCAAGGAAGTGGAGCATAACTCCCACTGTGTGTATTGCTATCCTTCCAAAAGTACAGAATGGAAATAGAAGAAAAATGGTAACTTGACATTGGATAAACTTAACAAGCACTACAACAGCCAAAAGATCAATGCTAACATCAACAGTGATAAATCATGTAAATATTATGTGCATTTAATATCATATAATGAGAATGACACTTTCCCACTATGATCTTCCTTCCAAAAGTCCAAACACCAGTCTAATAATGAGAAATAACAGACACATCCCAGCTAAAGGACATTCTACAAAAATCTTATCAGTTCCCCCCACAATTTCCAGGTTATCAAATATTTTATTTTATTTATTTATTTTTCCATTATAAAATTTTTAAAAAAAGCCTCAGAAACAATCATAGCCTACAGGAGCATAAGGAGAACTGATAACTACATCTAATGTAGTACATTGGATAGAATCGTGGAACAACAACAAAAAAGAATGTTGGGTAAAAACTATTGAAATCTGTATAAACTATGGATTTCAGTTGTTCCTCATTTATCAGTATTGGTTAGTTAATTGTGATAAATGTATCATAGCAATATAAGATGTTAATAATAGTAGAAAGGGTATGAGGTATATGGAACTCTCTATTACCAACATAAATTTATATCTAAAACTGTTATAAATAAAAATTTCACTGGAAAGCTGTAGAAGATTTCAGTTTAGATATATTTTATTTAATAAACAACCCAAAGCCAGGTACTAAAAGAGTAATGAAATAACTAGTCTATAGATTCTCTCTGTAGCGTTTGACAATTTGATTTTATGATGTTTCACATCCTTTCATCTTAGACATAAATTTCATGACAGTGGAATGTATCTTATTTGTCTTTATATTCTCACAGTGTCTAGCACATTAGTTGGCAAATGTAAGTGCTCAAAGGTTTGGGTAGAATTGAAGTAACATATATTAATGGTTCCATAGAACTAGGTAATGAATAAATTGGGAACAAGATGAATATGAGCATTCATAGCTACTGTAAAAAATCCAAAAGCAATTGTTAAACATACAACATGGATTTAGTGCTCAGAACTATAATTAATGCCCCTTGAAGATTAAAGGTAGACGATCAACTTTCAACTGGTACCACAGGTTTGAGTGATAGGATAAGTACCATTTGAATACACTGTCAAAAGGAACCTTGCACTTGGACCCAATGTTACTAAATTCTTAACAGTGGAAATAAGTACTGTGTGCGCCCAGAGTGCCTTGATTACGTTTACTCCGATGAAGGCATAGTAAACTTTTAACATTCATCCATTTAGTAGTCATCATTCCTACCTTTGCAAGTAATTTGATGTATGATATAAAGTCATTTTCAGTCAAATCGATGCCTCTGTACACCTACAAATTGCTATGTGGTTGTTGAACAGAATTCACTGAGCTACTCATGGTGCCTAGCTAAACACCCAACATCTTTATCTCAAACTGTTTTTTTTTCCTTTGTGTTGAATAGGTATATTGCATATTATACCTTCTGCTTATAAATTGCTTTCTAGGTCATTTCAGTGGAGTTAAGAAGTTTTAAAAAATAGCAAAAGTAAACTTCGCACAAAATAAACATTAAAAGTGCAAAAGTATATTCAATGAAAAAATAATTTCCTGAAACAGAACCCCAGATACAAACAGGGTATTTTATATTCCTGTTCCTTGCATAGAAAACTTGATTTTTTGGACTTCTTTTACACAAGGTGAGTACATTTAATTTTTTAAAAAATAAATAGAATGTATCCCTAATTTATTACTATTCCTTAATTTATTTAACTATACTCTTAGTAATGGCTATCTAGTTTATTTTCAGTCTAATGCTCCTCTTACCAACAATGTGGAAAAAAACCTTCCTTTACTTACAGATATGTGCACATGTATATAACACATGTATATACATCTGTAGGAACATTCAAAAGTGTCTTTGCTCATAGAAAATATATGTGCATTTTGATTTTGGATAGATATTGCCAAATTGACCTCCAAAAAGATTGTACAAATTTATTGTTCTATCAATCGAGTCTATTTTCCTGCATCCTTACCAACTCAATCTATCTTGTCAGCTCTGACAAATGTAGAATGTGTAGATATGCACAAGAAACAAGCAGTATTTATTTGAAATGGCATGATAGCCTGTGTGAACTGGTCCTTGTCCTGGAAGAAGCAGATGCTTTATTAAACTCTCTTCAAGTTTTTAAGACACCAGCTTTTTTGCCAGGGTGCTGAATAATTTACACAGTTATCTATAGTTTCGAATAAGATTTGTTTCTTGTGCATGTTCACAACAGCCAACATTGAAACCTTGGTGAGAATACTGCCTGTCAGGAGTTGTGGCTCTTGGTAGAAAAGATCATTACCAAAGTGCAGCTCAGCAGGAAAGGAGCCTGCATTTTCTCTCCCTTACTATGGAATCTCCATAGGCCAAATCTAACTGAAATTAGAAGGCAAGGGAGCTCAGTGGATAATCTACAAAGATTAGCTTTCTGAGAAACAAGAAATACACAGAATAAGCTTAGAAAGGACTGAAAAGTAGACCGAGGGGGCAAATTTTAAATATGTAGCATATCATATATTTGCAAATGTAAATATTCAAGTTCTCATTTTGATTCCACCAGGACTATTAACAATCTACTGTGAGAAAAATATATAGACCCAAATGGATAAGAACTTTCATGTTGGAATATAGTGGAAGGCAATATTGTTAAAAAGAGAACTACAGATTTCTTTCAACTTGACAATTCTTAAGTGATAAATACTTTAACCACTTCATTTTTAAAATGGGGAAATGTAGATCTAGGAAAGTGGCTTGTAAATGTAAATCTAGCAAAGGGAGAGTGCTTGACTGTAAACACAGGATGTTGATCTCCCTGGGGCTCCGAGGTCTCTCTTCACATAGTCATGGCATGTCTCATATAACTGACTGAGAAATTTACACTTGCAGAGAGAAACATTCATTTTGTGGTTAATCCTTCAGAACACTTCTTTTCTGGGTAATCCATGGCTAGTTTGAATAAATACAGTGGTGATGTATAAAGTTATAAGTGGACTAATTTTAGACTACTCTCTTAGGCGACTGTCTCACCAACAATATATTTTCTGCACAGAATATTGGTTTTCCACCAAAAAAGTGTAATAAAGATTTTTCAACTTTAAAAAAGGCACATATAGGTGCATGTGTGCATATACGTGTGTAGGTATACATGTGTATATTTTACTGTGTTATAAATTAATAAAAATAAACAGATCATATCATACACTAAAATACAAATATATACACTCTCTTTAAGAACAAGCAAATAACATTTGACAGATTTATTTCCTTGCACCGGTATTGTTAGATAGGATATTAAAAACAAACTGAAGAATTCTTAGAGCTAAGAGATCACTTCCAAATATCCTCCACTTTCCCCATTTTAGTATGAGAAAATTCAGGAGATTAGAGAAAGGAAACAGATTTGAGAATCAGATTCTCTGAATTGAGAATTAAAACCGAAGTTTACAAAGATTTTCCTGGGATCAGAATCCGAAGGAGCAAAAGTCAGGAGGAGGGAGAAGGGGTGAAACTGTCCAAAGCAGGTCTGCTCTAGTGGGTCATGTGGTGATGGAGTATGAACACAGAGAAACCAGCTCAGCAGTGAGAAAAGATATTGCAACATAGCAGAGAAGTGTCCTGAGACACAGAGAGTGCTTATTATCAGCTTTGGGGTTCAAGGCCCTGTAAAGCCTGGTTGTACTTCTGTTCCAAAAGCTATAAAATATTATTGAAACTATGTTCTCACATATATAATTGAGCAAGCTTCAGTGAGTTTCTGGTTTTGATATTAAAAGAGATTTGACTGATACAGGAGTTCTCTGTGTTCCCATCTGAGATTTTTCCTTATATTCTAAATTGTGGTTATACCAAATTTAATACTCCACTTTAAAAATGTCTAGCTTTTTAAGAGCTCTATGGCATGCTGATAGAAACCTGAGAAAAATCCATGTATTGTAGATGCTTTCGCACAAAGCAGAAGGGACTTCCGTTATGGGAATATTAGACCCGGAGATTCTTTTCTATGAATTTTGTTCTATCTACTGCAAATATTTTCTAAAACCCAACAAATTCATGTGTTTATTTTTTTTTATTTTTTATTGTTTTTCTCACTGTTGCCTTATCACGCCCTAAAAAAAATTCTGAAGAGAGGCCCTTTGTAGGAGTATAATTGTAGATCCAAAAAGCCTTCATTTCCTCTTACATCTTGTGATCATCATACATGTTCAAAAGCTTTGATGAATACCCAAAAGCAAGATTAGAGGACCAAGTTGCCAGGAACTCTAAAATCATTTAAGTGAAATCTCTTTTTCAATTCAGCCACTATTCGATATAGTCAGCCTCTAAGAAATATGGAAGTTTTAGAAAATGTCAACCATCCATCAGCAGGAAGTCAAAGTCTCCAAATTCTAGGTCTTTTACTCTTCTCCTGGGTCTATACCCATGGATTGTACAGTAGTTTGCAGAAGGCCAATACATGCTTACAATCCCATTTTAAATAAAAAATAGAAAAATAGAGAAATTAAAATAAATGAAAGGAAAAGGGGTGATGATAGACTTGGGAAGACTCTAAGGACTCTTAACAATACTTCCAAACATCTTCCATTGTCCTCAAAAGTTTCACTAATGATCCAAGGCTCAGAGGATGAAAGGCATTTTCCCCAGGGCCACACAATTTATTCTAATGACTGAATAGATCTCAAGTCAATCTGGTTTTATGACATGATTAATAAGGATATACACTCAGGCCAAGCCTGGATGGGCAGCATAGGTGCCATTTGACTCAAGTGTTTAGAACAATCCGTCAGCAACCTATGCCTAAAGCAAAAGTTGCTCAATGAGAAGTGTGCAGCTAAAATTTATCCAACTATATGTTTTGTTTTTGCTTTTGTTTTTGCTTTATTATTTTTTTGCCCCCTTCTGTCCTTACACCATATTGCTTTCTCTCAATATTGAAAAATAGAGGGATTGCCCATAAGATTCTGGATTTCTGGTGTCTCTCACTAAGATGAATCAGTATCATCAACACTGGGCCAGCAGTGCTGACTCTGAGGTATAGCCAGTCAGTATACACAGGAAACACATGATCTAAGTCTCCCCTGCTCACAGCCTGCTTTCTTCCTTGTAGTTACTTGCTTAGCACTGACATTTGCTATTTCCTTACGTTTCATAGTAACAATGTCATGTAATATTGGTGCTTCTTTGGAAAGATCCACTTTGCCCTTCTACACAAGATGCTTCCATGGATAGTATACCACATTATATTTGAGTAGCTAAGTATGTGGACTCTGGAATCAGACTACTTTGACTCAAATTCAGGCTTTCTCACTTCTTAGTTGTGTGATTTGGGCAAACTAACAACTTTCTGCTTCCGTTTTTTCATCTGCAGGAAGAGTTTGGTAACACTACCAAGCTCATTGAGCTATTGTGGGTGTTCATTGAGTTAATAAAGAATACATTTGCCAGAAAATGTCCCATATTCTTTTTTTTTTTTTTTTTTTTTTTTTTTTTTTTTTAATTTTTTTTTCAACATTTTTTAATTTATTTTTGGGACAGAGAGAGACAGAGCATGAACGGGGGAGGGGCAGAGAGAGAGGGAGACACAGAATCGGAAACAGGCTCCAGGCTCCGAGCCATCAGCCCAGAGCCTGACGCGGGGCTCGAACTCACGGACCGCGAGATCGTGACCTGGCTGAAGTCGGACGCTTAACCGACTGCGCCACCCAGGCGCCCCCCATATTCTTTTACATATAAGTATTAGCTATTATTATATTGTCTGCTTAGGTGCACCTGAGTGGCTCAGTTGGTTGAGCCTCCAACTCTTGATTTCAGCTCAGATCATGATCCCAAGATCTTGGGATCAAGCCCCTGTTGGGCTCTGCACTGAGTGTGGAGGCTCCTTGGGGTTCTCTCTTTCTCTCCCTCTGTCCTTCTCCCCTACTTGTGCTCTCTCTCCATCTCTAAAATAAAAAAAAAATAAACTGTCTGCTCAGATCTGCCTATTGTCCCCAAAATGCAAATGTGACTCATAAAGCAAAGTCATTACGGGAAACTCTGGATTCACAAATGTAGACTTGTTTTACCCAAAGAACAGACACTGTTTTGTATCTGAATGATCCTTCCATCCTATGCTCCACCATAAGTATCAAACTTTTTGTGTTCAAGTGAGTATATATGATTTTAATATCTTTGTTCCTACACTCTATTCTGATATAGTAACAACTTAATCAGAAAAAAAACCTCTTGGAAATAATCTTTAAAATATTCAACATCTAAAAATAAGTCCAATAAACTAGTGAACTTCTTCCTTCCTTCCTTTCTTCCTCCCTCCCTCTCTTCCTTCCATTTCTTTCTTTCTTTCTTTCTTTCTTTCTTTCTTTCTTTCTTTCTTTCTTTCTTTCTTTCTTTTTCTTTCTTTCTTTCTCTTTCTTTCCTCTATATAAGACAAGTATGAAAAATATCTGACATCTATGCAAATGTTTTCTCATCCTGT
This sequence comes from Panthera onca, assembly GCF_046562875.1. NCBI lineage: Eukaryota > Metazoa > Chordata > Mammalia > Carnivora > Felidae > Panthera > Panthera onca. Next base: position 37,627,472 of record NC_138353.1, on the reverse strand, counting down.
GCACATGGAACTCAAAATGAATCTATTGTGATACTCTTTTTCCAGAGTTTAGCCTAGACCATAATATCTTCATCAGAGTGGTTCAGAAAACCACTACCTATTATTGTAGTTGATCCATCTATTGAAAACTATTATTTAGCTATTTTCCTGTTAACTGTACTATCACCCTTCCATATGAGTTCAAAATCTAAAAGCCATCTTCAATTTTTTTTTCTCACAGGATATTGCATCAGTTTCAATATCCTGTCAATTACACTCCTATAATGTCTTTTGAAGTTGTATCTTTCCATTGCCATTTTGTGGGTGTGGGCTTTCATTGCCTGGCACTTTGGTGGGAGCCCTGGTTTCCTAACAGGTGTCTGCCTCAAGTCCCCTTTATGTGATTCTACCCAGGCTGATTTTCCCAGGAGCACAGGTAAATCATGTCATTCCTTTTTAGCAACTTCTCAGTATCAATTTTATTTCTAACACAATTATGGCCCAATCTGCCTTGTATTCAAAACCTCCCATGATCCATCTACAACCTTAACCCTGACTTTCTTTAAACCTTGCCCCAGTTGCTATACTCCACTTTCTCAAAATGGTTTTTAATTTTCTTGGTCCTTGCTTGATTATGGCTTATTTCTCTGTTTCCACATTTAGAATACATACCCATTTGCCTAATATCAACCCCTCTATAAAGTACCTCAAATGCTTGCACGAATAATTTTTTTTTAACGTTTATTTATTTTTGAGACACAGAGAGACAGAGCATGAATGGGGGAGGGGCAGAGAGAGAGGGAGACACAGCATCCGAAGCAGGCTCCAGGCTCTGAGCCATCAGCCCAGAGCCCAACGCGGGGCTCGAACTCACGGACCGCGAGATCCTGACCTGAGCTGAAGTTGGACGTTTAACCGACTGAGCCACCCAGGCGCCCCTGCACGAATAATTTTTTAATGTTAAGTTTTGAGAGAAAGAGAGAAAGAGAGAGCACGTGCACATGCGAGTAAGCAGGGGAGAGGCAGAGAGAGGGAGACAGAGGTTCCAAAGTGGACTCCACGCTGACAGCAGAGGGTCCAATGTGGGGCTCAAACTCATAAACTGTGAGATCATGACCCGAGGCAAAGTCAGACACTTAACCAACTGGAGACACCCAGGCACCTCTCAAGGGTGCTTTTACCTAATAAGAATTACATATTCCATGGATTTCTATAGTGTTCTGTTTGTATTTTCTAATAAATACCCATGTATTGCCTTTTACTAGAGCTAGCTCTGTATGACTCACTTAAACTCTAAAAAGGAAGGAACTGTGTTGACAAGCATTTTTAAATATCTACTTTGTTCATATATGCATTTATAAGTGCTTAATATATGTGCTGCACATAAATGGAGGCAGGAAAACACATAGAAGAGATCAACCTTAAACTAACTTTTTAAAAAACATTTTTTGTATCCCTGTGTAATTCTGATAAAATATTAGGTGTAGGGAATGTTAAGATTCTCGATTGAAAGGAATTTTATGTATTGTCAGTACTTTTTAATTACTTAGGTTCTGACACTTGTCTGAAAAAATACAGAATTACATTTGACCTAATAAAGTTACTTTAGTCTAACTACATACATTTTTATTTAGTACTTAAATTTTTCTTTATTTTTAAAAAATAAACATTTATCTTGATATAATGCCAAAAAGAGCTGCCAATTTGAAAATATTACTGGAAATAGCATCCCTACAATTGGCTCAGGATAGCAAGTGGCCTCTACTCTTCATTTCAAATTTATGAGGGCAAATGCTTATCACTTTCAATCATTCACTTTGCTTGCTGTACCTCCAGCTTAATTTAAAGCAGGCCAACCAATAAAATCATAGATCAAAGGGTCACAAAAGAAAGAGAAACATAAATCAACAGCTTGCAACTGCTGGTATTGTCTTTCAGTGACTCCTTTCTTCCTTTGCTTTTAATATAAAGACAAATTGTACAAATGAGGGATTTTTTTTTTCAGTTAGCAGTTCAGAAAAGGTTATCTGATATTTTTTTTCTTTTCAAATAGTTTTATACACATGTATACAGCATAGCTATACTTTAAGGCCAGTCTTCAGTATTTGTAAATAGGTAATAAAATTATGTTTCTCTAAATCCAAAAGTGGTATGATCCAATAGGAAGCTACCAAAATTTGGAGCTAGAAGAGTATACTCTAGCTTGACTATTTACTAGCTATGGGATGCCATGGAAGGAATAAAGTTCCACATAAGTTCTTACAGCAGAGACCTAGTTACTGAAACCAGTATACACAGAACAAGGAAAGAATCCATTTACTCAATTTGAACTACAAGGTAGAACATGAAGGTAGGATTAGGCTGGAGGTATGGGAGGGAGATGGATTAGTAGCCTTCAATGTCACCTTCTATACTATAAATACACACACATATACATCCACTGATGTGGTGATTTCCTTAAGACATACAATGCATTTCACCTAGGCAAACTTTCTATTCTTATTATTTCACCACAGGGCAGGCACCTCTATAGCATTTTCCTGTGATTCCCTTTGCCTCTTTCCTGGAAATGTTTTACTTTCAGGAAGGAAATTATGATAATTTAAGATATTGGTTTAATATCCTTAGTTCAATCTCTGGATAAGAAAATGTACAATGAATTTGAATTTTAACAAAATGGACACGGTGCTCACATACAAGTGGTACCAAAATGGCTTGAAGAAGAAGAAACTAGTTTGTTATCCACAATTTAAAAGGTGCTGAAACTGTGTAGAAGCAACACAAAATTAGTTGAACCTGCTCTAAATTTCTGTACATTTGCATTAGATACTCTTGTAATGGACTTTGGATTCTCAGCTATTGTGCTTAACAGGCCATTCATAAAAATTGATATCAAGAGGAACTCAACATGATTTCATTAAACAGAGTTGAATACTCACTTCACTAAAAAGTCCAGATACTTCTCAGCTAGATGAGGGTTAGCCTCTTGAACACTGACACATTCTAGTAAACTCAAAGAGATAATCATCAAATTATGTTTGGCTGTTTTCTGGGAGTTACAACCAATATGATATGCAAGACTTGGAAAAACAACATCAAACTGTTCACTTCAATGGTGTCCTCAGGCTGACAAAAATCTTTTCGGATTGCTAAATGCTGTCAGTGTGTTTCCCTCTTAGGCTTTATAGTTTTGCAGGTCATCGTAAATATAGTGTATCCATTAAACAGTCTTACTGCAAATCAGACACTACAGATGATATTTGAAAATTTCCATTGCACCTACTTGAAATGTTAATTTGTTCTTTCCCAGGAGCAACTGAAACATCTGGTGCTACTTCCAAGGGAAGTCACTGGTGCAGTTTACTTTCTGAATGGTAATGTGATAGGTGAGCTAGAGGGTAAAGCGGCACCACGTGTGACAGAAAGCAGGTATGGCAGAAAAAAAATGATATTTTTTTTAGTAACATGCTTCCTGTAAAAATGGCTGGAACATCCACTAGATTCACATTTCATTTGCAAATGACTCTCATCAACTTTAAATAAAATTTTGTAATTTTGATCTATAAATATTGAATAAATAAGATTATCTTCTGTGGTGATGAGAAATCTATCAAAAATACCATGAGGGTGCAATTTACATCTTTCTCACACCACAAGGCTTGTCACCATACCCAAAGTTGGACACTTGAGTTGAGGTCCACTGGAAGAGATTCAGGCATTATTAGAACTCTGAGATTGCCTATGATCTCAGAGAGAAGAAAACAAAAAGAGATATTGATTTGTTAAAGGTATGAAATACTGTAGATAAGGTTCAAACTTAAGATATTTTTACTAACAACTCACAAATCCACACTCTTATTTAAGAAAGAGTACAGTCAATAAGAGGCATGCTTGTTCATGCAACAAATATCAGAAATCATGGGACTTAACCTTTAGAATCTCTATAAAAACTTACTAAGAACAGTAAGTCTATAGCTCATAATTGGAGCAGTCTTTCTGAAACAAGAAAGGAGCTCCTTTATAGCTCTGTTTCCACCCTTTTTAGGGTTGATGCCACAAAATTATATCTTTATACATTGTGTGCTCAACAATTTAAACTAATAATCTTTTAAACGCATTAGTGTCTTAAATTATGTAGAGAACAAGATCCAGCATTATAAACCAAAGTTACAGTAGTACTAACTTCACACTAATAGTTTATTTTCTTTAAATGTATTAGTTTCTGAAATAATGTAGAATAGAAAATGTGCAGTTACAAGCCATTGTTACAGTAACACCACCTTTGGTAATTGCCTGTGTATTAAGTTTTACTGAGATCTTTATTTCTTCATACAGTTTCCAGTTACTGGCCACTGTGCTTTTCATTTCACTTTGTAGGACTCCCTCAAGCATTTCTTGGAGGGCAGGTAGTGGGGCCATGGACTTCCTCAGCTTTTGTTTATGTGCAGATGTCTTCATTTCTCCCTCACTTTTGAAGGACAGTTTTGCTGGATATAGGGTTCTTGGTTGATAAGGTTTTTTGTTTTTGTTTTTGTTTTTGCTTTTGCTTTTCTTTTAGCACTTTGACTATATCAGCTCTCTTCTGACTTCCAAAGTTGCTAATACAAATTTTGTGGATATTCTGATTGAGGATCCATTGTATGTGACAATTTGCTTCTTTCTTGCTACTTTCAAGACTTTTTTGTGTTTGTCTTTTGAAAGTTAGATTATAATGTGTCTTGTGTCAAGTCTTTTTGAGTTCATTCTGGAGTTCATTGAGCTGCATGGATGTTTTTATTCATGTCGCTCACCAAATTTGGCACATTTTCAGTCGTTATATCTTCAAAAACTCTCTCTGTCCCTTTATCTCTCTTTTCTCTTTCTGAGACTTTCACAATACATATGTTGTTGGTCTTCTTGATGGATCCAGAGATCTCTCAAGATCTGTTCATTTCTGTTCAATCTTTTCTTTCTGTTCTTCAGATTCAATAATTCCAATTATACTATCTTCAACTTCAGTAATTCTTTCTTCTGCCTGACCACATCTGATTCTGAATTACTCTGGTGAATTTTTTATGGCAATTAATGTACTTTTCACTCTAGGATTTCTTTCTTTCTTTCTTTCTTTCTTTCTTTCTTTCTTTCTTTCTTTCTTTCTTTCAGTTTTCTATCATTTGTTGATGTTTCCATTTTGTTCACACATTGTTTTCTTCACTTTCTCCACATCTTTTAGTCCTTTGAGTGGCTTTAAGACAATTGTTTTAAAGTCTTTGTCTACTATATCTGCCATTGGGTCTTTTTTCAGGGATAGTTTCTGTGATTTATTTTTCTTGAATGAGACATAGCCTTGTCATTTTTGTTGAATACTGAACATTTGAATATAATATGTGGTAAATGTTGAAATCAGATTCTATATCCTCCTAGGGTTTCTTGGATTTTGTTATTTTTTCATTTATTGTTTTTGTTTGTTTGATGTTTGTAGGATGTCTCTGTGCTGAGAATCAGCGTGGCATATAAATTTAAAGTTTAATTAGTTATTTTAAGAGCCTTTCCCTGAACATGTACAGCCACCTTCTAATTTTCCCTGTATATGCAACTGATTTGAAGGACCTCATGTTTAACATCTAGCTTCTGAAGGTGGAAAAAGGAAATAATTGAAGAGGGGGGAAGGCAGTGGCCCCTTAAGTCACTGGAAGTTACTTAAGTTGGAGGGAAGTGTGTTTGCAAAAGTGGTGGGGAGTGCAACAATGGCTACTTGCCTTTCTGCACCTCTGTGATAAGAATCAGCAATCAGTGATCAGAGCACAGACCCCAAATATTTAGAGAACAAGGTATTTTTTGTCCACCCTGGTTCTCACAAGGTATGTGTAACCTGCTCCAGGAACATGTGCACAGCTGCCTGCCTGTCACATGGCTGATGGTGGAGAATGGGTAGCTGCTATGCTACTGAGAGCTGAAATTGACCAAAATTAACCATAATTTACCATCCAGCCTTTCACTGGAAGTTTCAAGCTTTTAACAAAATCTGGAGTTCCAAAGTAATTATTTCAAAAAGATTGTGCCAGTGCAACTGTGGTCTATGTGGGGAGACAGATTCCTGAGGCTTCCTGCTTTGCCATCTTCCCAGAATCTTCTCTAATTTCCTCATCTTTTAAGTTGGCATATATCTGTAGGCATAATAAATGCTATAGACTTTGCTCCACAGGACTAAAGGTAACTGAGACTTCATCTTTTCGTTTTTAAAACATTGAAGGTGGCTAGTAAAAATTAAATGTAATGGAATACAGTGGTAAGATTTCATTCACTGAGTATCACCTAAATTTGGTTATCAGTTTAACAACAACACTCATGTATTGTGAGTTTCCAAGGTGGATGTCATTAGAGTTCAATAATAGATGTCTGTTTCTAGGAATCTTATTTATCACAGTTTAATCATAGAGATTGGACTCTTAAAAGGATAAACAATAATTCAGAGCCCCATAGGCTAAGTGTTCACTGGATATTATATGGTTCAAAACTGAGATAGATTTCAGAAGGCAGAGTATTATGAGAAAAGTTTATTGAGGAAAGTGATGCTTGGTCCAGGTCTTAAAGGATGTAATGAGGAGAAAGCATATTGCAAACGACATCTGAAATGTGTCCCTAGTGTATAAAGAATGACATAGTTGGTTTGTTAATAGTATCATTTCTTTTCTCTCAACAAACCAGACTGTACTCTATTTTTTTTTTCTATTTTACCCTCACAAGAATATCTTTTGTATCTCATTTCCTTAGGATCCTTAAATATGAATGAATAGCTAATCTTGAACTATAGGGTCTTAACAAAATAGAAATGTGAAGCTAAATCAGGACTTGGCTACATTTTGCCTGTGTTATTATGAACAAGTTGTTCAACTGAAAAGCTGATCAACTGTGGTATCCCATATGTTCATTTGAACATAAAATGAAATAATGCACCTAAGTTGCTTGGCCAAGTGTCTATTTGTATACATGTCACATATGAATACTGCACATTCTGGAATTTTGATAGGAGGGAACAGTCTTCTCTAACAGCACACACAGGAGATTCCAACAAAAATTAAAGACAGATACTCATTTTCAGGTGTTTGAATTAATCTCTTCTTGAGCATGGCATAGTGGACCAGCCAGGCTGCCAAGGACTCTATGAAAAAGAGGGTCTGCTTCTGATAGCTCCAGAAAATGTTAAAATTAAGGGATATGAAGAATCAAGTCAGGTGGGAATTTGTGAACTATAGAGAGGAGCCCAAGGAAGAAGTCATGAAAAACTTTTGGGTAGATCCAAGGATGGGAAGAATAAGGATATGATAATGGAAAACTGTGGACCAGGAATTCAGTAAACTAAGAACAGAACTTCTCAGAAAGAGGCATTCCTTCATTATTTTCCATGATGTGCATAAGTGAAAATTCAAACGTTGGGAATGAAAGGGAGATTTATTGAAAATAAGTGTAATTAAAGAAGATAGAATATAGTGAAATGAAGGTAGTCACTAGTTTAAAAATAATAACTATGGCAGTCAAATGCTAAATTGTAGCCAAATCTCCCTATATGTCCACCTCTGAAAAGGTGAGGTATACTCTGTGGCTCATCAATCTTACCTGAAGCAACTTCTAAAATTTCTACAACTTATTGGTAAGTATATTACTTATGTCACAGACTCTACTTATTCCTCAGAGCCTTTCCCCAAGAAAAAGGAAATTCCTGTTCCCAAATGATGCATTTCCCTAGTTGCAATCGTCTTTCATTCCATTCCCTTTTTAGTGCCCTAACTTGTTCTTTGTAGGTTATATAGTTTCTTTCTATTGTTTCCAGTCAAACTTCTGGAATATCTACTCTTAATATGCTCATGTTATAGATATGTTATTAATAATAGAATTATCTAAAATATTACTTATTTCTCTTTCTCACTTCCTACCTCTTGTTTTTCCTAAGTATATCAGTAATGGGTGGATGATGAAAATCTCAGACAGCCTGATAAGAAAAATCTTTCTGTGTGTAAGAGAAAATAATGGTCCACATAAAATTCATCAAAATTTATATATTTGATAAATATTTTCACATAATCATGTTTAAGGATTCTAAAAATTTTATGAGAAGATTATAACATATATTTATAGATAGGAAGATAATTATATATTTATAGGTTGGCCAATGAGTTCATAAGCCACATACCACTATCTCTTTAACTTTCATATGAAACATTGAATTTTGGTATCTAGAACATTGAAATATATTCAAATGATCCTGCTTCCTAGTACAAGGAGAGAGTTAAAAGCAAAGAATTAACCATAGAAGTTAAAAATATAGATTTTGGAATCATGATTGGGTCATAATCCACATTTTGTCATTTACTGATTCTGTGACCTTGAACAATTAACTTCCTTTAAGCCATATTAAGGAAAATAGTTATCTGCATATTTAAGGAAAATAGTTTTGGGATATTAAGGGAAAATACATAAAATATTTCTTACTTCATTCTTTCCTTTTCTACAATTTGAGCAGAAGAACAGCTCTATATTAATTGCTTTGGGGCACAGGAATGGGGCAAGAAGGAAGGCAGGAAACTCTGCTAGTCTTCTGTCTTTGGTTTTCAAAAGTGTGACATCTTAGGAGATTATGCCGTGTGGTTCTGAGACTAAACATGGAAACAGAGTGTGATATTAAGTAGAAAGGAAAAGAATGACTCAAGTTTAATAAGAATTTGAGGTTTGTACTGCCATCTAAAAAACAAAACAAATAAGCATACAAAAAAAGTAGAAACAGACCCATAAATACAGAGAACAAACTGGTGGTTGCCAAAGGGGAGGGGATTGGGGGATGTGCATAATGGGTAAAAAGGAGTGGGAGGTATAGGCTTCCAGTTATGGAATGAACAAGTTACAGGGATGAAAGAATAGGAATATAGTCAACAGTACTGTAATAGTGTGGTATGGTGACAGATGGTAGCTACACTTTTGGTGAGCATAGCATAACATACAGACTTACCAAATCACTATGTTTTACAACTGAAACTAACATAACATTGGGTCAATTATACAATAATAATAATAATAATAATAATAATAATAATAATATGAGGAGCTTATCTATCCTGAAGATTAGGGACCTATACTCTAACTTCATGGTTCAGGCTGGTGGTTGAAGTTGGGGGTGGGTAGCTAGGGAAGGAAAAGAAGCTAAAAGAAAAAAAAATATCTTTAGAGGTTAAGGGTTATAAATTTACCATGTGTATAGAAACAACTAGGAAAATATCAACAAAGCTTGATCAGGAATTGGAGCTAACTCAAATTTCATAGACGGTTCAGCCTTCCCAAGACAGTTACAGCAACAGAGACCTAACAGTGTTAAGTCTTTCCTAACAGTGACCCATTATGGCCCCAGGAGCCAGGACTTTGACTGCGATATCCAGCAAGTGACACCAGTCTTACCTTGGGATTCTGTAAGAGAAGGTATTCTACGTAGATACAGTCATCTGGAGACCGAATATGGTCCTAATGTCATAATAAACATAAAAATATCATCTTGGCTATCATATGCAAGGAAAGAAGCAAGGGAAGCTCTCCATCTCTAAATGGGTTAGCACTGTGGGAGGAGAGCTGTAACAGCCCAGCTTGAGATCTCCACTGAGCTAATACAGTGACTGAACTTTCCATCCCCATCCCCATCAACATGCACATGAAATGTGAATGAGAATACCAGCCTAATTAGGATGACAATTAGGATTACATCATCAACATGTTACAACCATCATCACCACCACAGATAAGAACACTGAGCCTCATAAAAGAGAAAAATCACTTTTCCAACAGCACATAATATGTCAGAATATCTTTGAAGCAGTACTGAGTGTTTAGAATAAAGATTCCTGAACTGGGGTATGAGGATACGTAAGTTATGATGTGTTGTAGTTGATTGTCTGGGAAGTCACAAAGTTTAGCTTACTGTTTGTGCAGACCCCCTATTGAAAAGTAAGACAAACCTCTCAAAATACAATCAGTTGTGCTTTATATTTATTTTATTACCTTTTTTAAATTATGAGAACATTCAGCTGTCATACCTGATGAATGCCAACATCTGCTACTGTATATTTAATTTTCCTAAAAGGAAAAGCTCACCGTGTGCCAGAGTATCAGAAACAAGAGTATTGACTGTATGCCTCTGCTGGGCAAAGCTGACCTCTGTGTCTCTGGCCTGGGGAACCTCTGTGGTTGTATATCCAGCTTATGATGACATGTGTGTCAGCTTGGGCCCCAACACAGCAAGACTGTCATGAATCTAATCAGGTGGATGGTACCAATTCTTACAGAGAATGAGATAATAAATATCAACTGCTCCTGAGTCAACTCTAAATTATCTATTTTGGGGACGATGTAACCAAAGTAGGCACTGACTGTTCATACTCCCCCAGATTTTCTTTTTAACATATTTTGCATAATTTGAAGTCCTATGTGGGGCTTTCATTGTAGAGAAAGATATCAATTCCCAGCTTGCCTTACAGCTAGAAGGGAGACATGTCACTTGAGTTCGCCAACCAGTCATGCTGGTGTGAAACTTTAATCTGAAGTCAGTAAAATGGGCCAAGTAAGGGTGATGGCAGAGGCAGCTTGGTTCTAAGGTCTGTGATATTGGTACAAGCTTCCAGTATGCTCCAGAGGCACACCCTTGTTTGTGATGACAGCTGCTCTGTAACAAGTTAAATATAAAGTGTGGTTTGGAAGTTGCTCCTTAATAACTCACGTTACTGTAAATGCTTACAGCCTTCCCAAATTTTTTACAGGGTACTCAATAATTAAGTTTCTCCCTGCTTGCATATATTGCAGTAGATTCTTCTATCTATATAGTTAAGTCCTAAACATATAATAGAATGATGATAAAGGGCTCTATCAATCAGAAATTATGAGTTGAATTCCTTGCATTTGAAAGAGGGTATGGGATTGAATATGGACTTCTAAATTTAAAGGGGGGCGTGGGTGGGTAATAGAGAGGGAGGGTGAGAGGAGGGAGAGAATGGAAAGAAATATCTCTTTCTTTCAGCTCTATTTACCCTCTCAAATCTGAAGTTATGAGGCCCCCACCTGGACAGAACCTACTTATGTTCTCACTACTTAGCCACCTCAGCAGAGGAGAACTAACTTGTAAAAACTGACTGGTTCTAGGTATACAAAGATGTTCTCTGCTTCTATCCTGACATAGTCATAGTATCACCAGGGGGACACGTGATCCCCCTGAACGTATTCTCGGAATTGCCGAGAAAGCACTCGTCAATTGCTAAGGTACTATGTTAGATGATTTTTAATCTGTGATTTAAAAAAAAAAGACATCAGATAAAGCAGTTTTATGAGATTGACATACTGCCCATTATGCCAAGATGGCTTGCAACAAGAAAGCACTTTTATCTATCTATCTATCTATCTATCTATCTACTTAAAATTTTTTTTTGTAATCTTTATTCATTTTTGAGAGAGAGAGACAGAGTATGAGTTGGGGAGGAACATAGAAAAAGAGAGACACAGAATCTGAAGTAGGCTCCAGGCTCTGAGCTGTCAGCACAGAACCCGACGTGGGGCTCGAACTCACGAACGGTGAGATCATGACCTGAGCTGAAGTCGGATGCTTAACCGACTGAGCCACCCAGGTGCCCCTCTATGTATCTACTTTTAAATGTTTGTTTGTTTGTTTCTTTGTTTGTTTATTTCTTTAGAGAGGCAGAGAAAGAGAGGTAGATAGCTGGGAAGAGGCAGGGAGAGAAAGGGAGAGAGAATCCCAAGCAGGCTCTGTGGTGTCAGCGCAGGGCTCAGTGTGGGGTTAGAACTCACAAACCATGAGATCATGACCTAACCCAAAACCAAGAGTCAGGATCTTAATCGACTGAGCCACCAGGTGTCCAGATAAAGCACTTTTAAAATAAGACTATGAGGCACATAGAGAAGGTGGTCAAAGGATGACACTTTTTATAGGACAACTGCCCACTCCTGACTGCCAGCAAGGCTAACTCCACCTCCAGGCACCATCCCCTGGCTCCTAGGGTTTTAGAGGTTGAATCAGGCCACCTCCTTCCTTCCTGTTTGCTTGTCAAGTACCCAATTTCCATTCATCTGCACCAAGAACATGGGTACGAAGGAAATAACACTGATTAGTAGGACAGGCCTATTTAAAAAATAAGGGTAATTAGGACTAATTACCACCTCCCCAGGCTCACAAGGTTAAAGAGGGTTTATTATCATTGTTGTTGTTATTATTTTTCACAAGCAGAAAAGACTGCGAGGTCAGATGCACTCAAGAGAGCTTTGTGTCTACAAGTTAAAGCTTGAATTCATTAAACGTGTGCATCTGTGCAAATACATTTGTGCTCACAAATGCACAGTGACGGATTCACATTCACACTTGCACGGTTGCACACACGGACCTGCGCATACTTTCCTATCAGATTTCTTCACTATTCGAAAGGAGAGGAGCTGCTCCAGGCAGGGAATCCAACTAACTTATGACACCATAACACTTACTCTAATTTACACTTTACAAACAAGCCCAAATATATCCTCCCCTGAGCCAAAGCAATAATTCAGCGTGCGCACGCTGAGGAACTTAAGGTAACATTCTCTTTCTGAGGTTAGAAATTATGCCTAATATATGCAATGTTTCTCTTTTGTAATGCTAATTAAAACAAAGACTGAAGTAGACAACCGATTCAGGTTATTTATGCTGAACTACCTGTACCGCCTTTCATGTTCATCAAAACAAAGTACCAAACTGGCTTTTGTTTGCACCAACGGCTACATCAGTGTTCTCTACATTTTTTATAAGTAACACTTTAGAAAAGGAATATTTGATTGTGGTGTTAATTGAACACTGATTGTCAGGTTTCATTTACACCTTACAGACATTTATATACCATTGTACTTTAGATACTCAACAACATTTTATGTTATTTATTATTTTAAAAAAAATTACTGTTTATTTTTAAGAAAGAGAGAACAAGTGGGGGAGGGCAGAGACAGACAGAGACAAAATCTGAAGCAGGCTCCAGGCTCCAAGCTGTCAGCACAGAGCCCTATGAGGGGGTTGAACTCACAAACTGTGAGATCATGACCTGAGCCAAGGTTGGAGACTTAACCAAGTGAGCCACTCAGGCGCCCCTCAATAAAATTTTAAATGATGAACCTGAACATCTGCCTACTTACTGCTTAAACTGAGAACTTTACTGTCCATTATCATGATGCAATGGGAGCATCTCTGGCTTAGAAGAAAAAAAAAAAAAAAAGATATGATCATGATACCAGTATTTATTTTTTGGTTAAACCAGAGTTTTAGAATCAGATGTGATTAACTGTGCTTGAAATACCTCTTCTATCTTTAAACTGAGGAATTATTGTCATGTCATCATTACTTCCTTTCAGAAAGCGTGGAATGAGCAAGTAATTTTTTTCTGGGTCATTCCAGAGAGTCTGATTTTAAATAGTGTCACAAAGGAAGTACCTTCGCACCCAGGCTTCTGCCATTCATACTACAGTACAGAGGGCACCAATTTTCTTCCTGATAAAGGGAGGAGAATAAAGCTATTTTTTCTCCTGTAACAGCAGTGCAGAGAGAGTGAGGGGCAGCATCCATAGAGGGCAGTCCAAGCGCTGAGGAGATACAGCGAATAATAAGTCCATTCTCCCTGTGGCACAGTGAAGGGGTAACTGCTTCACAGTATTTTGATTCAGAAGATGTTCTGCTTGAAGGAGACCTTTACTTTAGACATGTATTTTAAAGTAAAATTAAAATCAGACATTTTAGTGTCTGCTCATGCTTGTTCAAACGTATCTCCCTCCAGAGTCCAAACATAAGGAAAGACTGTCGAGCACACTATGGGCTTGACCAGTGAAATCCTGGAGACCTAATTGGAGCATCTTCGGCCCATGAAAATGCCATGGGGTAACCAATGTCTATCTACGGACATCTATGCATGGACATCCCAATTGGTGTCCAGGTCAGTAGGAGCAATCGTGGTAGTGGTGATGACAGTAGTGGTAACATTCGCAACAGCAGCAACAGCTCACATCCATGGGAAGAAGCTACTTGAGTTGTACCAGGCACCAGACTGAGTATCTGACATGGACAATTTCATGCGATCCTTCAACTGTGTAACAGAGATACTAGTATGCCCATTTAACAGATACAGTATCTGATCCTTAAAGGCGCCCGTTTCCCGAGGCCATACAGCTAGTAAGACACAAAGTCAATATGTGAACTTCTCTAAATTGGCACAAAGAAGATGCTCTAAATGGAGAGAGTCCACATTAGGAAGAGTGAGGCAAAAAGTATAACCAAACAGTTTCAAGAAGTACTAAGGAGAGTAATTGCTGGAGTCAATCTGAGAAGATACAACTAAATGTTAATTGGGTGACTTTTCTATACCTAAGTGCCCTGTTTGTAGCATGGAACAGGCTGGGGACAGTTTAAAAGAACCAACAGAAAGCAAATAAAAGAATCACTTTTATTTACTACACTACTACATTAAAACTATTATTTTAACTGTATTAAAAATATTGTTTTATGACACCTGTGCAGGAAGCATCCAGTTTCTGAGACAAAGTCAAGGGTTAGCATTGGGACACGTAAATGAGGGTACAGATCAGCCAAAATGACAGGTTGTTCTTTTAGTGACATTTTATGTAATAAATATTTGCAGGCATCTTCCCAGATGACAGCAATTCTCCATTCTCTCTTACCAGTGTCCTTTATCTCCTTGAGCAAGTTCTTAGCCATATTGTATATTAAATCCCCCCACACAAGCTCTAGACAGAATTTACATGTTCACCTCTGATCTAAGCTAACTTTCCAGCTAGAAATTTGGAAATGGGGCTATGAGAAGTTACTACAATCTGTCTTTTCATGGACAGTAACAACTCATGCTCTCTTTCTGGGATATTTTTTTCTTGTGGATTTGAATAGCAAAGAGTTGGAGAAAATTTCATGACATTTTTAGTTTCTTTTTCTTATCATGTCTGTATTCGTGCTTCTGAATTCTCTATGATATCTTAATAACACCTAGATTTAAAAAAATAGCCAATTAAGTTGGTTTTTGGAACTTAGGAAAAAAACCCTCAACTAATACAATTGATGTAAACAACATAGTATGTTATACATGATATTGTTATGATTATTATTATTTTGAGGAATGGCTAAGCTTTCTCAGTGATGCTTTCTCATCCTTCATAAGAATATAAGGTAGGGAACTTTGCCAAGTCCTATAATAAGCAGACATCTGGACTACATAAATGTTATATAAGTACGTAAGATTAGATTCTGGAGCTTAATCAGATAAGACTTATTCCTTTCAAAATGCGGCTTTACAAAAATTTAGGATGTGCTATATTTCACATTATCAAATGCCTCACAACTCATTACTTTACTAAATTTGAATACATCATGAATGTTCAATTAAAAAATTCAAACCAACATGAAGAAAGAGCAGTTGACACAATCACCTTGTCCAAGTATAAAATTTGGACTTAATTACACTAATTAGAAAATAGACTCTAAAAACTGTGCATAATTTTCAACAGGATAGTAACATAACTTTTTTTATGTTCCATAATCAGTTGCAGAACTGTGAAATCCCCCGTTGGTATCATTGCTAATTTATAAGCTTCATACTTACAAACTTACGTTAGATCTTATTACAACAAACGCACAGTTGCCTTTCCTTCTGTGTTACAGAGGGATTAAAAGAGGAGTATCCAAATAGACTCTGCTAGTTCATGCTCATTCTGAAATGTAGTAGTGAGTCCTGAAAACAGTTATCTGTTGTTTGAGAAGAATATCATCTATAATTTCAGTATCATGGCTTGGTGACTCGAATCCCAGACTACTGCCCATCTTGAATATGCCACCATATAAAGCTCTGATTCCCATCAACCATGCTTGAATGCTTTCTGTGAAAGTCATCTTGTGTTGGTCAATGGGGAGAGATATGACCAATGAAAGTATCTAACTAATTAAAATTTTTACTTATTTATCCAGTATGTTAAAATAACAGAGGATCACATATCTATATCTAGATATAGTTATATTAGCCAGTGTGGATGCAGTCTTTGAGATGGGTTGAAAACTATGCAGGTTCTGAGATACACATGGAATTCACTCTAGGGCAGTGGTTCTCAAACTGGGAGGTAACTTTGCCCCCAGTGAGCATTTGGCAGGTTTGGGAGACACTTTTTTGTTATAAGTGGAGTGGAAAAGTGGAGCTGGCTGCTAGTGTGAAAAGCCAGAGAAGCTGGTAAACTCCCTCCAAAGCATACAATAGTCCTGCATAACCAAGAAGTCTTCCACTTAGTACTGCTGAGGTGGAAACTCTGCTATCTCCTTAAAGAGCTATTTTCAGTTATTTTGGTGATGACTGTGTTGAGATGAAAGATCCCTATCTTGCAGCTGACTGGGAAAAACTCATGGATTGGGAAGTGCATGTTAATGTCAGATGGGAGCCCCTTGGAACATAAGGACACTCTAAATTAAAGAAATTATTTTTTGATCAAGTGGCTTCTCACACAGTCTGATCTTTATAATTTACCCCAGAATGAGAAGCAGCAGTTTTTTTTTTCCTTTAAATTTAACATGTTTATTGAAAATTCTAACAAATATATATACCAATATATTATTAATCTAAAATTCTAAACAATATATATACCAATATATTATTAATCAATTGATTAAATCATTGTTTACATGGAATATCATACATTTGTCTCAAAGTACTGAAAAGATTTTAGTTAATTAGATACTATAAACTCTTTTAAATGGAAGAAAAATTGGTGATTTAACTCTAACTTTGCATATGGAAATTATGTGTCTCATCTGAGTAAACAGCTAGGACCCTGAACTACTGCAAATAGGCTAATTTAATTGTGTAACACTTGAAGTGTCATGGCCCTATGCAAGAAAAGATGATTTTCATTTGAGACTCCAAACAAGAATGGACTTTGCCCATTAAAGGTTGAAACCATAAACTTTCCCAAGAGACTGTATGGCAGGAAATGTTGATTGTGACAGAGAAGGTGACACACGGAGACAAATATTTCAGAACACAAAACAGCTGCAGTACAGTGAGGCCATTCCAGTCTTCGAAGTCAAACAATCAGCACTTAATAGTCTATTGGAAGGAAGCAAAGGCCAGATGGTAATCAACCAATAATGACTAGATTTAAAAGGAACTTTAAGCCGGTATTGGTCACTTCCTTGTTTAAGTGTACACTTTGTAGTTAACTCTTGGTCTGGCCTAAGACTGAGAAGATGTAAGAAAATAACACAATTAGCGCACAATGGGAAAAATAGAAGTGACCCTGGAAAAAGTGATCGTTGGGCCAAAAAGACACACAATTATCCTGCTCATCCATATGAGCATTGTTCTCATTCAAATTCTTACCCTCTTTTACCAAAATTCCCAGACAATATGGCCTTAAATGCTTTGTATGCCTCCAAGCACACTATATTACTCCTTCCCATCATCTACAAGCACTCAAAAACACAATTTAAAATTGAATGCAATTCTGAAAAGGTGATAATGAGAATCAAGAATCAATAATAGTTCCCACAAATTCACCATTCTCATAAATTATATGTGTTTCCACTTTTTCCACTTCTTTTCCTTACTTCTTTTCTAACAGTGTGAGGATCAAATGATATAATTTTTAATTCTAATTTGTCTCTTAACATATAATAACATTTCTATTTGCTTTCTAATCTCCATTACTAGAGATTTTATAGATACATAATTTGCAGCATAGTTGAAGTGTCACAAATTTATTACTATAAAGAACATTTTAAGGAAATCATATTGCTTTTTCCTTTATTTTTAGATGAAGATGCTCATTTCAGTGTTACTTATTCTGAGCAATTATGATGGTTCTAATAGTTATCCAAAAGCAAATCAGTATTACATGGTCAACATATAGAACATTTTACTCTTTCCTAGCTTCATAAAAATAACCAACATTTTTTCTCTCCTAGCTTCATAAAAAATGCTGTAGCAGTTAATATGGGATTCTGGTATACATGAAGATATGTTTCAGAATATCCTCATTTGCCCTTATTGTTTCATGATTAATTTTATTAATTTAATAACTTTATTAATATTTATTAATAACTTTATTGTTAACTTTTATGAATATAAAATAATACATTGCACCTATTGTTAAATCGGAGTTTTACATGGTGAGCCTGATGGTTACGTATATCTCAGAAATTCTCATACTGTGACTGAGGATTTAAAGTTTACATTGAGGTTTAATTTGCCACAATTCTGTTTGTGAGTATTCATTACAAAGTTGAGGATCACATATGTGCAAGGTTCAACGATAGGCATGCAGAGAGGAAAACTATATGGTCTCTGTCTTCCACAAATTTGTAACTGGTAGAAAAAAACCAAGTTATATGTTCAAATAACTATGGTAATGTCAAACATTATAAATGACAGAAGAGAGATGTTACAGGTATGAAGTGTAGGAACAGAGTAGAATGGGGACGGCTTGAGGAAGTCATGGCATTTCAGCTGGGTCTTGATGAAAAGAATATTTTAGGAATGGAAGGGGTGCCTGGGTGGCTCAGCCGGTTAGGCTTCCAACTTTTGGTTTCAGCTCCGGTCATGATCTTGGGATTTCATGCCCCACATAGGGCTCCCATGCTGACAGTAGGAGCCTGCTTGGGATTCTGTCTCCCTCGCTCTCTGCCCCTCCCCCACTCAAGCTGTCTCTGTTTCTCTCAAAAAACAAACAAACAATAAGGAATGGAAGACACACTTTACAAGGTGCAGAAATCTGAGCAAAGGCACAAAGGCAGAAAATACAGAGGAGTGGATTCTAATAATTTTACAAGTCTGCACCCTCTAAAATTATAGAGCAAATGTGTGGGTATGTGTTCATACTTTTTTTTTAAGTGGTTCAAAAACTTTCATCAGATTTTCACAATCATTAGTGAATGATTTTATTTTTATTTTTTTAAATAAATTTTAATTTTTTTATTTTTTAATTTTATTTTTTTCTTCTTAATTTTTTTTAATGTTTATTTAGTTTTGAGACAGGGAGAGACAGCATGAACGGGGGAGGGTCAGAGAGAGAGGGAGACACAGAATCTGAAACAGGTTCCAGGCTCTGAGCTGTCAACACAGAGCCTGACGTGGGGCTCGAACTCACGGACCGCGAGATCATGACCTGAGCCGAAGTCAGATGCTTAACTGACTGAGCCACCCAGGTGCCCCAAATTTTAAAAAGTAGGCTTGAGAGGTGCCTCGGTACCTCAGTCAGTTAAGTTTCCAACTCTTGATTTTGGCTTAGGTCATGATCTCACAGTTTGTGGGATGGAGCCCGATGTCTGGGCTCTGTGCTGACAGCATGGAGCCTGCTTGGGATTTTCTCTGTCCCTCTTTCTGCCCCTCCCCAGCTTGCAGGCCCTCTCACTCCCTCTCTCTCAAAACAAACAAACAAGAAACTTTAAAAAAGTAGGCTTGAAGCAATAAGCAGAGAGAGGTTAAAGTAGGAGTATATGGTTCTCCTTTATCTTAAGAAACTGGAAATTCTTTTTTTAATGTTTTATTTATTTTTGAGAGAGAGAGAGAGAGAGAGAGAGCGCGCGCATGCACTCACGAGTGGGGGAGGGGCAGAGAGAGCGGGACAGAGGATCGAAAGCAGGCTCTGCACTGACAACAGAGAGCCCTATGCAGGGCTGGATCTCACTCACGAACCACCATGAGGCCATGAGCTGAGCCGATGTCAGATGCTCAAACAGACTTGGGCCACCCAAGTGCTCCAAAACTGGAAATTCTTAAGTATACGTTTATTCCATTTGCAAATTAGCAGGAATAAGATTAGCTCACAAATACCCAATATTCTGGGTTTATTTTAAAACCCAGTATCTTCTTTTAATATTAATGTTTGAGGAGATTGAATGTCATTCCTTGTTCGAAACAATGTCTTCTGCATGATAATAGTATTTTTCCCTTAAAAGTTTCACTTCTTTTTTTTTTTTCCCAGTACAGATATTTCAGAATAAAACTAGGATAGAATCCAAGTCCTATGAAAAAGAACTCTCTTATCTGCCCCAGAGGGTAGAGTTACTTGGACGTTAGGAGTTGGGAATATGGAGCCGTAATGCATCAGGTCACCTGAATGTCGCTTTTCTCACCTCTCATTTCTTTTCTATTTTTCAAGTGTATTTGTTTATTTTGAGAGAGAGAGGTAGAGACAGACAGAGGGAGAGAGAGAGAGAGAGGGAGAGAGAATCCTACTTAGACT